>NC_056735.1:1587906235-1587979553 GCF_019279795.1 Protopterus annectens | reverse complement strand
TGCTGGAAAAGCCAATCAGTGGATCTCAAACAGTGAATTCCCAGATGAAGCCTGGCCAAAGGGCAAGTCCAGAAAGCTTTGCTGTCACCTGACTGGGTTGACAGCAGGTAGGGCAAAAGCAGAAGGAATGAAATTTGCAGTGCTTATTATGAAATGATGACAAACATTTGCCATATGCAGCTTAGTATTCTGAATAAGATTTTGCTTTAAAAGAAAGGGGGTGGGACAGAGAGAGCCCTGGGACCATTTGTACACCAGGACATTCCAGAGATGTGCTGAAGAGAAATCAGAGAAAAATAATTAATTAGTGTGTCTAACACTGTTTAGAATCAAATTTTCTAGAATAGATCAGGTTTCTAATTATGATGAAAGATGGGATGCAGAAGATGATTTAAACTGGAAAGGATACTGCTGGCGAGTAAGGCTGAATATGGGTGCAGATCCAGGTATGAATGATAGTTCTTAAGAAAGGGTTAAAACTTGGATGTGTCATGTGATGCAATTGATGGCATTATTTAAATGAAGTGGCGTTTGTTATACAACCAAGTCTGATGAAGTTCCTTGTGAATGAAAGCGCTTACTGGTTGTGTTTTTACGATTAAAAGTTTTAATATTATTCTGAGCAGTTTTATTTTAGTGTTTAGAAATCAGACAGGCTGAAATAATGTTTGCCTCACAGGCAGAATGGCTTTCAACTCACAGAAAAGCTATGGGACCACTCAATGGGCATTAAAAAAAAAACTCTGTTTGCTAGAAGGCTGCCTTTCCCTGGACTGTGGACTACTACCAGAAAAAGTGGTTGGACGGATTAGCTCAGACTAAGATTCTCATGAATTCTTAACCTACAGGGTAACACTTCATCCTGCTTGTTTTCTAATAAACAAAACCAAACCATGCCATGTTATCTGAATGAATGGCACTCGTATACCATACTGAATGCTCAAATGTTGACAGTGTCAGAAGGACCACCTTCATTTCCATGACATGTGAAGGAATGGGTTTTCTGCCTGTTGCAATGGCTTCCTCACCCTGGGCAGATGCATCAGTCATGATGAGGCTAAGTAACTGGAAGGGTCATCCAAGTTACATTGGCTATGACAAACAATGACAAAGTGCTGCTGCAGGATTTTAATATTCTGATCACCAAGACACATGGCCTTCACTTTGAGACCATGGAGCAATGACTTCCCACTGAAGCACCCTCATCTGAAGTCTGGCATTAGAAAATAATGGGACGAATGGTGCACAGCTAAGATGAAACTGTGTTGGCAGGGACAGTTTTTGGAAACCTGGGGTTACAGAAAAAGTATCCAATCAGGTGGAAGATTGGTATGACAGCATACTGCACTCAGCTGGCAAATAATAAATATCAAACAACTGAGATGATGTTACACAAGACTTTTACAAGAATCACCATGACAGTAAAACTTTGTGAGCAAAGGACTCCTTAGAAACAATTTGGGGCCTGAAATGCTTGAGCAGTCTGGAGCCACCTATGTAGGTAAGGGAAGATCTCATCACCCTGTAAACTCCGATGGGATGAAACTATACATTTGGGAAAAAGCCGAAATCAGATGTAAAACCAAATGGAACTGATCACTGGCTCATACTTGGAAGCACCCCCCTCCTTGATTCTCTGGTAATTCTGTTAACGCAGGCTTCCTTGAGGACCAAACAGCACACCCAGTCTCTCTTTCTGCTAGACTTAGAAGGGCTGACTGAACAACCACAGAAAAGGTTCATTTAGGAATAGAGATACTTCTATAATTTAATTTTAAAATTGGCCTGAAATCCATAATTTTTTAATCACAGTAGTGACTATGGCATAATATTCTAACCATTTAAGATCCAGTAGGATCTCTTGGATATCTTTTTCATGGCAAACTCCTGCCTTGCAGTTTCTCCCGACATGGTTGGACATTTGGTAAGGGGAGGGCTACTGGTACAGATGGTGCTTGGATAGGAATCTTGTAGCCTCTGGAAAGTCAAGCAAGCCTCTGGATTGGCACAGCCTGTCTACATAATGGACTGTGGACACCTAGGGAATGCCAAGACCTTTGATCTTGGGTCTGTGACACTGATGTAATTTGCCTCAAGAACTGCTCATTCTCTTACACTGCATGCTGCAAATAAACTGTATTTGGCATTGGCTCTGCTGCTTCATGGGGTGGGGGAAAGAGGTGGCTGAAGCTTTATACACCAGCCATGAGGTTCTTGCCCTCCTTCTCCATAGTTTGTACAGTTTGTTTGACTTTCTGTAGTTTTTTTTTGGCTTCTGGGTCAAAATGACACAGACCCAAAATGAGGAATCCCTTGAAGGTCACCTTGCTGACCTTGACAGAATCTGTTAAACACAGCCACATATGCTGATGAATGGCAATGCTGGATTCTGAGGCTGTGGTACTCCTCTCACTGGCGTCGTAAAGTATGCACAGCATACACGTTATAATGTTCTTCCTGTTTGGGGCAGTCAAGGACTGGGAAGGAAGTTTGTCTTCAGTCAGAACATCCAACAATCCTGTTCATGTCAACTCTTCCGTTACGCTATAAATCCATGGTATCAGTGACTGACTTTGCTCTTGTATAGCAAACGTGTAAATCCACTTCCCACATATTTCCATTACTTCAAATTCCTCATTTGAGGAATGGGCACAAGTGCTCTGTGGTGTGGTATCATCTTTAAATGTTACAAGAAAGATAAGACTTTCTTATTATGCAGCCCAAATCGAAAAAGCCCACTCTGTACGGGGATGGAGAAAAAGTGACCAGCCTTCTTTTGAGCTTGGTGCAACTGCAATAGCATTTTCCTATGCAGGTTTGGTGGTATTTTTAATACATCTACTAAAGGGACATACCACCCAGGAGGACAGCTGGGTGGACATGCAGGCTTTCTAGAGTCTGCTCTGTGGTGAGCGCATGGGGTCAGGGAGCCTTTCTCTGCATACTCCTGGTGATGATTTAACTCCAAAATGTTCCCCAGGACTGGTGTCATCTAACAAATGAGGGGAGGTTAGTACCTTCCTCGCCATCAATATCTTCCAAACGGGACTTCAAGAATGTGTCACGATGTTTAAATTTGTAAGGAACTTTTCGGAATCTCTTCAGGAGAGGCAAGTCAGAAAGGGATGATAAGAACATGTTGGCAGGGAATACTCTTTTGGAATGTTGCAGAGGGGCTATGATCCATCTGTCTTGCCAGAAAATGACAGACTGGAAGGCTGAAAGCTCAGGAGGGGTAGGTTGATCTGCACTGGCATTAAGGGTAGAATGTAGGGACACTGAGGGGAAAACATACCAATGACATATAGCCTAGGTTAGCACCTTACTTGATACAAGAACTGCAGCAACTCAGACCATTTGAAAGAGTAATACAGGACAGAGGTAACTTGACATAATCACCAATTCCAAAAAGACTGGCATGGACTTTGGCCTCAAGAACCTGACAATTGACACTGATTCCAAGATTACCACCACCAATGTTGAGAAAATGGACACTTGCTGTACTGTCATAAGAGCTACACGTGTCAGAAGCACTCATGCAATCCCATACAAAATCAATACTGTTCTACAGGCTACTAAGACTGACCCCAACACTAGATACCATGACAAACAAAGAAGGCAACCTACGGGCTGAGACCAGCTGAAAACAATGGGCAATGGGGAATGAACTACAACAGGCTGAGGGTGAAAAGAAAGGGTCAACAGTCATTCTCTACATACAACAGATGGGGGGGGGGGCAGCAGATCACCTGCCTTCTGCCCTCAACATAACCTTTACCAACCTGTCATAAATCAGTTACTTAGAATATCTGCCTAAAAGAGACTGCTCCATTAATCCGGCCTATATTGCTGTTTACAACATTCAAATACATCTTTCATAAACTCCCTATAAATAGCACATACAAAGATTTTTGACAAAAAAAAAAAAAAAAAAAAGCAACTGAGGAAAATGAAAAACTCAAAGATGGGGAGGAAGAAGGAAAAAGAAAGCTGTTTTACTCCTGCTCGGAAAACAATTCCTCACAAAATAAGGAATCATGACCTTGCTTGAGTCAAGGCAAAGAAGATCTGGAGAGAATTAGCATTGTGGGATTGTGGACAGATACCAGGCAGCCTGATACTATCCTGCAAGTTGCCCTAACACTTGTTATATTAGACCTGGTGTTGTGGGTGCTTGTATCTTCCCTTTTCAGATCTTGCTACTATTACCTAATTCTTTGTTAAACTAAAGTCCTGTCAACAGTGTCCGAAAAGTGCCAAGAGTTCTACTAGAATACAAGCCAGATATTCTTCCCTAGTCATAATGGGAGCATTAAACCTAATTAGACTCACAAATACAGTCAGCATCTCACTGAACAAAAGCTTTAACTCCACATTTGGTGAGCCAACTACAATATCGCCAAACTTTATTCAAAAGGAAAGGCCACACTTGAGAAAAAAATAATCTGATATTAATGGAACAGCGTCTGCATACAATAAAGTGACACAGTGCGGTACTTTAAATCTCTGTTGTCCCTTTAGAGTTATTCAAGTCAGGCCCCGTGCATTACTTCTTCCCTTTTCTTCTCTTGGATCAAAATGCTTCAAGTTTATAAAATATGAACCTTCAGCTAACTGTGAAGTATGCTATGTGCTTATACCAGACATGTTGATATCATATTAACACTTCTGCACACTGGGAACATTTGTCACTTAGATAAAGCCATTTTGCTTGCCCTGCTTAAATATACAGGCTGTTTGCTAGGCAAGATTTCTTCACTAGCCCATTTCAAATGTCCTTCACAATATGACCTGGAAAACAACACTATGCTAATGTATTTCACATTTGACGTGCAAAATAGCAGCTTTCTTCCTAATATCTTAAATGTTGACCCCTAAAACAGATGTCCATTTTCTAATGTCATTAGTTTTTTTTTTTATTTGTAAAGCAGTAAATCCAGTTTTTAAGACATCTGACACCAAGGTCAGCAAGACAGAATCTCATGGCTACAACCACAGTCAGCATTTTAAGCACTTGTAGAAAATAATGAATTTTAACTTTCTGTAATCTGAAATACAAATACTTTACAATATTGTCGGTAAGTAGTTTGCTGGTTTAATGCATGGCATTTATACCTCCCTACATTTTTTTTTTTGGGGGGGGGGGGGCTCTACCTAGCACAGCAGGTTAAACTCCTCACATTTTGTTCACTGTCCTTAACAGACATTTCATTTACTACAGCCGACAAAACATGGCTTACCAAGACTTCATCTTAACAGCTTAGCATTTATTTTCCATTATTTTCCATTCTTTGCCAACCAAGGATGACTTATCTGCTCTGACAAGCATGAAAGTATGGCTTTAATCCACAGTCAGAAGATCGAACTCCTTCACTAAAGAATAAAAAAACAGAGACACTTAAATACTGGCACACTGCCTGCATTAACATGCACTTTATGAAAAATAAGATTTCTGAAACTTATGCTTGTGATTGAAACTCGCACAGTTTTGCAATTAAAAAATTCACATTTTCTGAGAGAAAGAGCAGACTGTCTACGCAAAATCAGACAGCCAACAGCCAACACATCCACTACAGTGAAATATGTCTGCTGTCTTGAAAACATTTGTGTTAATGGTACACATTTGAATGTTTTTAAATTTAGCCAAGCACCTGTTTTGAATGTCAAGGCCTATGTCTGAAGCATCTGCCTATGCCGTTTTTGAGCAAGTGTGATATTTAGATGACCTAAAACTGATCACTACACAGTACTACATTTAGCCAAATAAATTTTTGTTCTTAGGGTAAGTCTTAGTCTCTCCACTAACATTATTTCCTTTAGGTTACAAAAATATGCAGTTTGTGTTTGGCCAGGATGACAAGATATACACCCGCATACACTGGCTTAAAAGCTTTAACTGTTAATGGAAAATGCCTAGTGTACACAGAACATACATTAGTGCACTCAATTCAAATGATTTAATGAACACTTACTATATAACTTTTTTTATATAAACTATGAAACAATATGCATGGATTTAAAATAAGAATGTATTACATGACAAAATAATGCATCAGTGTTGACACATGCAGTATTGTTTTGCAAACTTCTGTATCCTGAAAACGAAAATGTGGTACATCTGGCAGTTAGCTACCCTATACACTCTTTTTCTGTTTTCAGCAATAAGTGAAGACTTTTTTATGATTTCTCTCTTCTGCTTACCAGTGCCTGATAATAAATGGACTGTTGCTATAATAACCTGTACAATACAGACATCATGCAGCTAAGCTTATTTAATTCTGTGCTTATTAAAACAGCAAAGGTACTTGCACCAGAAAAGACCTGGAACAATTAAAAAAAATATGCGGATGTATTCTGTGAATCAAGATTTAGTGTATGTTTATGAAGTCCTGGATATGGCAACAGTCTGGCACAGGACACATACACTGTACACAAACCTACAGGCAATTTAGAAGACAGGTTTACTACAAATTCGCTACCAGCTGTGGAATGAAACCAAACCCCTCCCCCCAGGAAAATACATGCATTATATGCCTACATTTTGTGTGTGTGCGTGTGTGTAAAATATTCAATCTACAAGTGTTGCGTGTGTGATACACATGTACACAAAACCTCTACATCTGCCCTAATCAACTCTTTACCTTTTATCACCCTCTTCTAAGAAAATTACTCATAAAAGACCTTCAGCCTTCCTAGAAAGCGTACTAAATGCACCCCCCCCCCACCAGTGCAGACAATCTACTCCCCTGGTTCATCTCACTGTTTAAAGCCCTCTAGGACTCCTATTCTCCACATTTATACCCTCTGCTTGACCCAAAACACAGACATGTGGAAAACTGCTCATGTCAACCCCCTTCCCCAAACAGCCTCCGCCAGAGAATAACACCCACTTCTACTACCACTATTCTCCTTGCATTTTGTAAAAAAACTTCAAAAATAATCTATAACCAACCGTCCACTACAACAGTACCATCTCCTCATTCTTACACAGCATGGATTATGGGCTGGTAGGAGCACAATGACAGCACTACAATTATTAAAGAGGAGATCATTCTCAGCATGGATAAAGGAAACCTTTCCAGAGCTCTCTTCATTGACCTTACCAAAGATTTCGATCTTATGTACCACTTCTCCCTCCTTCTCCTTTACTCTTTCCTAAAAATTGAGTTAGTTGCACGTGGTCACCTGGTTTCAAGATTTCTTAACAAATAGGCATTTCAATCTCTATTTTTTCCAGCACCCCTTACCAAAAGGAGCCCCAGGGCTCCATACTTGCTACTCTGTTGTTTTCAGTCTTTGTTAACAAATCACCCACCAGCCTCCCTAACCTATTACTCTGTATATGGAGAACATATTTATCATTTGATCCAATCCCTCACATTCAACTATTCAAACCCAGCTTCAAATCTGGCCTCCACTCCCTCAATTTTTGGCTAAACAAAAACATAATCTATTCCTAAACTTCTTCAAAACTAAAAGTATGATGCACGGAATCTCACAAAAGTTGAAAAAAAAAATAAAAACAAAACTCCTAAAAATCTCAAAAACATTGCAGATCTCAACACTACCCCAATATAAACAAGCACATATCTTAAATACCTAGATTTATGGCCAAACAGTCACTTAGCTTCCATAACCACATTGAAAAGACCTGAAAAAAATCTCTTTTTTTACTCTGGTCCTGGAAAAAATCTCTCCGGTTCTCTACTAACCAGCTAGAACTGCAGTAGGCAAAGGACTCCTCCTTGCTCAACATGAATATGAACTTCCCATCATAGTCACAGCATCACAAGAATCCTCATCCACTCTACAGGCCACTGAAAACAAAATCTCAAGTGTGAAGCATGTGTTCCTTCACTTGTGTGAATGGTTCACAGGTGATTACTAGGCTAATGGCCACAACAGTCCTTTATAATCCTAGCCATGTATTCCATTACATGGAACGACAGGATAAATTACCCAGGAACATATACTTTTGTTTGGCTGACATAGCATTTACAAGCGGCCTCTGACCAATACTGGGGGGGGGGGGATATAAGAGACTCCAGGGGTGCAAGTCCAGAGGTAAATGCTCTACTTCCCTTCCATTGGTCCAAGTTATATTTAAATAGGGTAAGGGACAAACTCCATATAGATGAGAAACCAGTTCTAAAGCAGGGCAGTCTCAAACATATCCGTCTCTCCAACATGTTGCTTATGATACAAATGAGGTTTAGGTCTTTGGATAAGGTACTGCTAATGCTGTTAAGACTTGTTGACATGCAAAAAGTCCATTAGTGCAGGATCAGATGATGTCTTATAGGACAGACCTCTCATCTTTCAGTAGTCTGCAGGAGACCAAGTATAAAGATAAGGCTTTAAGGTGGTCTGCATGTTCTATTTGGTTTGTGCCTTTTATTCTTTTTGTAAGGAATGTGTGGGAGCATTCCATTTTGTGCATATGTTTGATAAGTTACACACTGAAGACAGCACTGTACTCTACGGTCAGTCTAATGAGGGCTGAATACAGCAAGAATGTTTTTGGACCTGGATGCCATATAATTGCTAATCAGTTGAGCAATAATGAAGGATTTCCTTACAACAGTAGGCACGTGGTAGTCAGAGGATAGGTCACCTTTTACATAAATTCCCAAATTCCTAAACACTGAGTCTACTCTCAAGGATGTGTTGTCTATGTGGTAATTTCCAGAGGAAGCCAAATTTCCAAAACATACTCTCATGCATTTTTGGCATTCAGTTTTAGACCACTGTTCCGATTATTAGTTTTCAACAAACCTTCTTGAAGTTAGTGTCTTTGAACGACTCTTATAATTGTACCGTGCTTGCAGTCGCCTACAACTTGGTCAATTAGGGGCCATTAATGTTAGCAATGACTTTGAAAGGTAGATGCCAATGAGAAATGGCCTCAGCGCAGAGCCCCTGAGAGACTCCACTGGTGACCGTCCTTTTTGTTAAATAGAGTCCCCTATTGTGGCTTCCTGTGTCCAATCTGTAAGCCAGCTGGGTAGCCAATGGGTGACAAGGGTTTTACTCCTAGTTTTTTGAGTTTGTCAACAATACCCGAACAAGGAATAGTGTTGAATGCCTTGGCCAGGTCAAGATAAAAGATCGGCAAAAGGGGTTGAATAAGGAAAGATCACTGTCAAAGGAAGAAACTTCTCAAAGACCAATTCACGTTAGGTTCAAGCAAGGCACCCTTTATTACTTGCAGCAAGGAGACAAAGCATGTAGGCACAAGGTTTGTCTGAATTACTGGTGATTAGTACGTTATTCTTATACAGCTCTCTTCCTGTCACACAGAAAATGTTACTATTCTATTGCTGACGTAGTTAGACAGCTTTCTGTATGTTCTACATGAAATGTTACTAGACTTATTGCTGACTAGGTTAGATTATTTGCTAGCTTGCAAAACATTTGGAGAAAAACAACCTGGCCTTGGGCTTATTTTAGCCCATTTTAACTTTTCAATTCTTCAATTGTACTGTTCTAATACATGTGTTACATTTTGTCTAGATTCAAGGTACATTTCTAGCTTTGGTACAAGTAATGCTGACTATGGTTTATACTTTCAAGCATCTATTGTTTTCTTTATCAAAGCTTCTAGCAGCTGCATACTTTCTCATAGCATAAGCAGAAATTAATATCTCTTAAGTTTCATGACATTAGCAGAAATTAAATGTATTAACCCTTTTAAACCTCGATGCATATTACTATTACACATTTTTCTAACAATCACAAACTGCAAGATGTGTGTGTATGTGTGCATATATAAAAACACAAACGCACACACAAAGCAATTGCATTGACTGTGTACACTTTGTGTGTTTTATTCTCATCAAATGAAAGAGGAAATGTGTAAATAATATCACAGAGTAATACATTTTACGTCACTGCTATCAGACACATTGTGCAAAGTGTTACAACACACACACACACACACACACACCAGCTCGTCACAGCTGCTGCAGTTTCTTACTTTAATTGTGATTATTATTTTTCATTGTTGGCTTACCACGGCTTTTTAGAGCTGTGGTTAGTGACACCGAGTTATTTCTATAATTATTTATTTCTTTAATTTTTTCCCCCCACTTGGTACCACGTTTTTTTTTTTTAAGATACGAGATTAGTAAGAGAAACGAAAATGTAAACTCCAGTATAGGAATTCAGTCTCTAGGCACATATCCTGTGCCAGAACATGCACTCTTCTTTTTATCAGGTTTTCTCTGTACATTAAATCTAACATTTGAGCAGTGACTATCTAGTGGGACTGCTGATTCTACAAGCCCATTTTCTAAGTACTAATGACAATCCTTTCCCCACAGTATGCTATTTTGCCTAAAACAATAAAAAGTCACCATCTTAGTTGGCTTGCTTTAGCATTCCACAAAAGGTCATACAACCAAAATTTGCACATTTAACAACACCACTACTACTATGCTTGTAATAAAGAGTTATGATTGGATCTCCAGTCAGAATCATGTTACGTGCTTGAGACATGGATACCAATAAATTTATTTCAACAGCAAAACTCACGAAGAAGTCTTGGCATCCTTGTCAAGAATACATAACATTAGGTTAGGACTGGAGATCCGATCATAATTCTTTATAGTCTGTAGAGATGTTTCTACTCCATGTACTACTAGTGACAGAAAGAAAAAAAAAAAAAGAAAATAGAAGTGCAAAGTATTTTGCTGGCTTTTAAATCTAGCAAAGCACTTAGCAAGTGACGTCAAACAGCAAGCTACATCAGGAAAAGATCTTGAAACAAAATTGGGGACAGGTTGTGAGAACAGACAGTGGGCAAAAACAAAAGCGGTTTTAACTTCTGCCTCTCTCATTTTCTAACCAGCACTATCATTGCTTAGTGCGATATCAGATCTTAAACGGCAACAGAGGAGGAGGGTGCTTAACAATCGTTAAGAACTTCACTAGTGCAAGACCCAATCTTAACTAGCCTGTCTTTTGACAATGTTGTTGATGTTTATAGGTTGGTACTAGGCTATACAAGCCTAGCCATAACAATTCCCTGGACATTTCTTCCCACAATATTTACTTCTCTGGACCCCTGTCTAGCAGAGCGACTAACAGAATTTCCTATCTCCCATCTAATCATCAAGGTTCCTTTTGAAGAGGGCCAATGAGGTGCTCTGCTTGACATGTATGGGCAGTCTATTCCAGAGTATAGGGAGTCTCTGGGTCAGGAACCTATCCCTCCAGCATGTTTTGTTCATTATGATGACAAGGTTTAGATCCCTGGAGCGTGTGGCTCTGAGGGATTGGGATTTCTTTAAGTGGAGCATGTCCAACAGGTCAGGGTTTGACATGGCCTTGTATGTTAAGCAGAGATCGCCTCTGAGTAGACGATATGCCACAGAGTATAGCTGGAGTTTTTTTTCGATGGTTAGCATATGGCATCTGCTTTAGGCCTGTGATTCTTAGTGAGGTATTTCTGTGGCCTTTCCAGCTGTTGCAGATGTCTTGTGAGGTACACACCAAATGGGGCATTATACTCTATAATGGGTCTAATGAGGGATGAGTACAGTGGGACAATGACCTCCTTTTTTTCTGGATGAAAAGCCCTTAGTGATGAGGTGTGCCACATAGAAGGATTTCCTGACTGTTGTGGCAATGTGGCTATCGAAAGGGAGACCACTGTCCACCTGTGTCTCCAAGTCTCTCAACACAATTTTGATGTTTAGTGTACTGCCATCTATGTGGTAATTGTTGAGAGGTTGGCATAATAGCTAAGGTGTTTACCTTACAGACACAAGCTCCAGGGTTTGATTCTCACATGGGGAAATTGGCTAGACTTCAAATGACCCACAAGGGCAGTTAGCCTAGTACTAATCTATGAATCTATAGTCGATTCCCTGTGATTCTTGTAAGTGAATCAGTGATGCGGACAAATACTTTGGGGTTGGGAGGGTGGCCTAATGGTTAAGGTGTTTGCCTTACAAACACAAGGTGCATGGTTTGAATCTCACAAGGGATAATTGGCTAGGCTTAAAATGGCTCACAAGGGCAGTTAGCCTAGTACCAACCCATGGGTACATGTTTTTTTCCAAAGGGGATAAACTACACATTTCTTGGCATTAAGCTTGAGCCCATGGCTCTGACACTAGGCATCTGTTTTGGTAAGGCCCTTTTGTATAATATCCACATCATTTGGGGATTCAGTAATGACTCCCAGTTTGCAGTCATCTGCGAACTTTGTTAGCCAGAGTCCCTTAGTGTTGGCCTGTACTTCAGAGAAGTAGATGCCAAACAAGAGCGGTCCCAGGACTGAACCCTGAGGTACTCCACTTGTCACCTGTCTGGAGCTGGATTTGGAGTCGGCTACTTTTACTTGGTTCTATTTGGGATGGCACGATTCATGAACGAGTGGATGTGCTCGTACAGTGCCTTAGTGTAGGATTCTGCAGTCGAACTTTCAGATCCAGTCTGCATGGGGGTCATGAAGTTTGTCGCTTCTGACTTCATAGTTTCATAGGTTTATACTAGGCTATCTGCCCTAAAGCATTTATAAGCCTAGCCCAAAGTTTTGTGGCTTACGTCACCCCTTATATGAAAAAATACTGCGCCCATTAGTTTGTTGTGCCTCTGTCCAGCAGTGACACAGATGATTCCCGGGGTAAACCTATGATCTCCCATCCACAGGTCAAGATTTCTCTTGAACAGAGCCAGCGAGGTGCTCTGCCTCACATGGACTGGGATTTTATTCCACAGCATAGGGAGTCTCTGAGTGATAAATATAACCCTCCAGCACGTCCTATTTATATCCGTGCTAAGGTTTAAGTCGCTTGCTCTAGTGGTTTTGGTGGATTTGGATTTTTTGAGGTGGAGCATGTCCATTAATTCCGGGTTGGACATGGCCTTGTATGTCAGGCACATGTCACCTCTGAGCAGACGGTATGCGACTGAATAGAGCTGGAGTTTCTTCAGTCTGGCAGCATATGACAGATTTTGGAGTCCCTTTATCCTTTTAGTGAGGAACTTTTGGGGTCTCTCCAATTGCTGCAGATGTCGGGTGAGATACATCCCGAATGGGGCATTGTACTCGATCATTGGTCTGATAAGTGAAGAGCACAGGGAAACAATGACCTCACTAGATCTGGATGCGAATCCCTTCATGATCAGGTGGGCAATGTAGAAGGTCTTTCTAACCACTTTAGCAACGTGAGTGTCAAAAGAAATGCCACTGTCAACCTGGGTCCCCAGGTCCCTTCTGTGCCTAGTGGATTGCCACCTATATGGTAGCTTGGGGTTACCTTGTTTTTCCCGAAGGGTATGACTATACATTTTTTTGGTTTTTAACTTCAGGCCATGGCTCTGGCACCAGCTATCTGTTTCCGTGAGTCCCTTCTGAAGGATATCTGTGCCCGATGCACTTTCCACTATGGCGCCCAGTTTGCAGTCGTCTGCAAACTTTGTCAGCCAAAGTCCTCCCATGTTGGCCTGTACTTCTGAGAAGTAGATGCCGAACAATAGGGGGCCAAGGACTGAGCCCTGTGGGACACCACTTGTGACCGGCTTGGAGTCTGACATAGCGCCAGCAACTCTAACCCTGTGGGTTCTGTCCTTAAGCCAGTTTGCAACCCATCTTGTGACATATGGGTTTACATTTAAGCTGGTAAGTTTTTCTACAATACCCGAGTGGGGTATTGTGTCGAAAGCCTTTGCAAGGTCAAGGTAGGCTGTATGGACTGCCTTTCCCTCATCAATGGCCTTGGTGACTGTTTCGAAGAAGTCGACCAAGTTCAAAAGGCATGATCTGCCCTTGAAGACAAACCGGGTCGGGTCCAATGTCTGCAAGTCCCCTATATCTTTGTTTATGAGCTCCATTATGATCCTCTCCATAGCTTTGCAGACTAGACTTGTTAAGCTTATGGGGCGGTAATTACCAGGGTCCGTAGAGGCACCGCCTTTGTGGAGTGGGACCACAATTGCCGTACACCACTCCTTGGGCACGTATCCTGTGGTAAGGCTGAGATTAAACAGCTGCCTTATGTGCGGGTTTAATTCCTCATTTAGCTCGTGTAGCACACAGCCGGGGACACCATCCGATCCCATTGATGCTGTGTTTTTAGCTTTAGAGACAGCAGCTTTCACCTGTGCATTTGAGATGTCTGGGAGGCTACACTCTGGGATAGTTATCTCTCCTTTAGGGGAGAGGGGGTGAAGTTTGCACTGAACCTGTCTGCCAGTATGTTGGCAATGTCTGTGGGTTCAGTGACTTTTGTATCATTTTGGACTAATTCTGAGCATATCTGTGAGTTTCCACCCAGGTTCCTAACATAGCTGAAAAAGGCCTTATGATTGTCCTTTGAATCCATGGCAATTTTTCTCTCAAAATTGGCCTTAGTTGATTTTATGAGTGCTCGTATTTTTTTACTAATAATGATCAGGGGTGACTTCCCTTTTATGGATTTTGTTCTATCATGTAATAGCTTTCTCCTCTTATTGTAAAGTTTTAGTGGCTGGGGTCCACCAGACTGGACGTTTGCCCTTTGTGGAAAGAGTCTTGGTTTTATTTGGGATTGCCTGATCCATGCAGTCCTGGAGGTGTTCATAGAAGGCATTTGTACGGGCTTCCGCAGCTTGGGTTGTGGTTTCCACTGGCTCAGGGGCCTTGAAGGATACCACACCAGTCTTGAGTAGTGTGAAGTTTGCTTTAGAGAAGTTCTTCACTGTGGTCTTTTTTGTTTGGGGTGGGGGCAGGATGTGGATTTCCAGTGAGATCAGTTTATGATCAGATCTCACCAATGAGGGATATACTTCCGGTGTGGAGCATTTTGTCCCCATGTTTGCGATAATGAGATCTAGTATATTTTCTCCTCTCGTGGGAACAGTAACTAGCTGTTCCATGGCATTTGAATTTATGAACTCCAGGAACCGTTGGGCTAGAAAGTTAGGGCTTGAGTAATGTTCCCAGTCTATATTCGGGTAGTTGAAGTCACCCAATATGATGGTGTTTGGAGATACATTTATACCCTCCAGTGTCTTCAGGAAGGCTGTGTGGGGTTCCTGAGTTTGAGAGGGTGGCCTGTAGCATGCTACAATTTGTAGAGCAGTTTTGCCTATGGTTAGTTGCACCTGGATGGTTTCCGAAGCTTTGTGCGTTGCCATCAACCTGGAGGTGTGGGTATCCTTTATGAATATGGATACACCCCTCCTTTTGTGGTGTGGTCCAGGTTTTGGGGCCGGAACGCATGATAGGAGGTAAAACCTAATAGTGCCGGGGTGCTCTCAGGAGCCTTGAACCAGGTTTCAGTTACAGCACAGACATCGATGTTCTCCATACTGAGAAGGGCCTCGAGTGCGTGCATTTTAAGATTTAGACTTCTGGCATTGAGCAGCATTACCCTCAGTTTCTTCCCATTTTTGTTTTCTAGGGTGGTAGGTTTAGAATTTGAGCCTTGCCTAAAAAAGGCACTATGGGGGTGGCAAGAGCCTTAGCCAATATCCGAATCCCAGGGTGACAGGTGCAAGCCGTCCCTCATGGCAGCGTGGCTTGTCAAGCATGTCATCCCAGGCAGACAGACACTGGATCCCCTTTGAATGACACCAGACATTAAGCCAATTGTTAAAGCTGATCATCTTGTCTCTATATTGTGGCATCATTCTTGGTGAAGGAAGGATACTGCTCAGGGTCAGGGTCATACCTGCCTGGGCTACATAATCAGAGAGCTCCTCTATGTCTCTTTTCATGTAGTCCAGGGAGGTACGTCTCAGGTCTTTCACACCAGCATGGACAATGACTATTATATTTGTATATTGTTATATTTGTACTTGCCGTGGAGTGACCCGAGTGCTTGTGTTATGTGGCAGATTCTAGTGCCCGATAGGCAGCTTACTGTGACCCTCTCCTTGTTCAGTCTGGTGAGTGGGACGTCAGTGTGTCTGACTATGGAGTCACCTATGACAAGTATGTTTGGTGTTGTATTTGGCCTTAAGGGCTGTGACTGCTTTGCACACTGATTTTGTGGTTTATGTGTTGCTTGTGGGGTGTCTTGAGGTAGCAGTTGTTTGGGTGTCTGCTTTGGAGGCCTCTGCTGTTTAGGTAAATTTTTACTCAGAGCCTTCGAGTATGTCTTTGTGTGTTTATGTGTTTGATTCAGTGGTGTGGTAGCATTATGTGAGGCTGGTTTTGTGGTGTGTGTAGTTGCCTTCTCCTCCTGTCTGGTCTTGCCAGTCCTGAGTTGAGAGAGCTCAGCCTCCAGTTTGGCTAAATAGCTGCATCTCTCACAAGTATTTGTGTTATGTGGGAGGAGGAGAGGGTTGTCTGTGTACATGAGGCAATTGTAACATTGCCTCAATATTCCCAGATTCACCAACTGGGCAGGAGAGGACGCCAGCACCTGGCCCTTCGACATGCTAGAAAAATTAAGAAGTTAGGTATGAGACTGAATAAGAGAGGACTTAGTAAGGAAGTAGGTACTCCTGGGGGGGGGGGGGGGTTCGCAAGTGAGGGACTTTGTATAATATAGAAGTGACAAGTGCGGAGCTTTTTTTTTTTTTTTTGAGAAAAAAAAAAAAACTTTTAGGAACAAGGGCTGCACTTTTTAGTCAAGGGATATACTGTTTAGGTTACTAGTAGAGCAGTTCTAAGGGAAAAAATGAAGAACAGACTTTATGGAGCCAGAAAAAGTTTAACCTTGTTAAACTGGCGCTGCCCGATGCTGCTCTAGTGGCAACTCCGCGCTAAAGCGTGCTTTATAGCAGGGGGCTGGAAAAGGCAGGAAATGACCCAAAATGGCCACTGAACTACAAGTTACTGTCTTAAACCACTCCTCTGAGGACAAACAGGCAGCTCAGTACTCCCCACTCCCACTGGTGAGTAAAGAAACTTCCCCCTGACCAAACAAAGAAAATGGAGAAGTACAGAAACCAAGACAAAGCCCAGGGATCAGCAAAATCTGATCACTGGAACAAACTAGCCAGGAAAGTTAGGAGAAAAAGAATATTTTTTTTTGTTTTTTTTTTTTCAAGTTTTTTTCACAGACAGAACAGAAAACACAATAAATGCTTTGCTTTTCGATTAAATGCTATCAAAAGCTAGTACACTTGAGTGTATTAGCCTGTAGTTTAACTTTTAAGCAAACTTAAACTAAGAAGTGCAACCAACAATTAAAGCTTATAAAAACAGGAAAAACAGGTAATATCACTATAAAATGGACAGAAACAGTCGTCGAATAACACAAATGGTCGAAAAATGCAAGAAAAAAATACTTAAAATCTGGAAAGTTGCTTTTTCTGTCCTCTGCTGCTCTAGGAACTCTGCTGGATACCACGAGGAGCTGTGCTGAGTTCTCTACAGCCAGAAAAGCCTGCCAAAGCGTGCTTTATAGCAGGAGGCTGGAAAAGGCAGGAAATGACCCAAAATGGCCACTGAACTACAAGTTACCGTCTTAAACCACTCCTCTGAGGAAAAACAGGCAGCTCAGTACTCCCCACTCCCACTGGTGAGTAAAGAAACTTTATGAAGTTGGCTTTGGAGAAGTTTTTTAAGAAGGTTTCCTTACTGGGGGGTGGGGGTGGGATGCGGATGTCAAGGGTGATTTGCTTATGGTCAGACCTGACCAATGAGGGGGTGACCACTTGTGTGGAGCATCTATCTTCTGTGTTGGTAATGACCAGGTCTAGGATATTGGAGCCCCTGGTGAGACAATGGATTAGCTGATCCAGGGCGTTGGAATTTATGAATTCCAAGAACCGTTGGGAAAAGGAGTTGGTACCCGAGTAGTTTTCCCAGTTAATGGCAGGGTAGTTGAAATCACCCAGTGTTAGGGTGTTTGGTTGTATCAACGTTTTCCAGTATGTTTAGAAAAGTGTTGCGAGAATCTTGGGCATGGTTGTTTTTCTTTTGGCTTTTCCCGGTTAGGGGTCACCCCAGCAGAACTCCGGTCCGCTAATGATTGGCAGTCGATTTTTACAGTGCCAGCCCAAAGCCCAACCTTCAACAAAGGCACGCCCATTCACGCATGTCTTTCCAACGCCACTCGACCGCGGGGAGGACATGCAGACTCCACACAGAAGGCGCTCCAGCCGAGAATCAAACAGGAGAAACTCTTGCTGTGAGGCGACAAAGCTACCACTGCACCATCTTTTGACAATAATGGGCCATATTCATAGTGCTCCATATACCAAAAACTGTTAATGTCAACCAAATAACTAAAAGCATGCCCATGGAATGTGAACCAATGGAATGTGATAATGCTGAGGTTCTAGAAGTGTACAACCTGTTTTCTGTCACTGTACTTTGATTCTTTCAGAAACATTCAGTAGATGTATAGCACAAGAACAAAATAGTATTTCTAATGATGTGGTTTTAATAGTACCATTAATACTTTCAAAAACCCAATAACCTAAATATGGTGCTGCAAAATCTTCTCACTCTCTCATACATCTCCCCAGGTGTGAAATAAACAGTCCCTTTCTGTGAAGCTCAATGTGGAAGAAAAAAACCTGAACTTATGAAATGATCCGTCACTTTTCAATCCTCAAAAACTGGAGTCACTCTTCCGTTACAGTATAACAAGCCTTTTCTTGTACAACGGGTACGCCAGGACATCACAATAATCTGCTACCCTCCGACAGAGCTCTTCCCTTAGGCCAAGACTTTGTGCCAGGTCTACAGCATTCTCACTGGCTTGGGATGAAAATGTGCACAGTGCACAAAACAATCTTCTGAAGAACTACATCACATAACAAACAGAACTAAAACATTGCAGTATAATAAAGTACAAACTGAAAAAAGGTAGTGTGCATACATGACATATTGATCAAAAATAAAGTTTACTACCGAAGTTCATTCTGTCATAATAAATGCAAAAACATCCTCATACCCCTTGACCTTAAGCTACTCTTCATTTGTTCTAATTTTCTAACATTTCCAAAAAGAAAACACCGTTATCTGAACTCACAAAAATTTCCCTTTTCAACAGCTCTCTCTTCGTTACTTCAATGAATCTTGCAGCTTCTCTACCATTCTTCTCACACAACCACTGGCAACCAAATTGTCATTAGCTTATTTTTTTTTTTTTAAATACCATACCACCTTCTCTACTTGGCCTTTATACAAAAAAAAAAAAAAAAAAAAAAAAAAAAAGCCATAATACTGTAAGATCACCACCATTCCACATTTATTTAATCTTATTACGCATAGTGCCCAGGTCCCCCTTCCAATCTCCAACTCCAGACATGCTAACCATACAAATTATTACAAAACACAGAAAAAAAAAAAATCAGTCTTTTTGCAAGGGGGCCCCCTCTCACACACACACACACACACACACACACACACACACACACACACACACACACAATACACATGGAGTATTCTGATAGTATACATAAATGTGGAAGGTGAGGGCAAGTCCACAGTCACAAAATTATGGGAAACAGAACCCCCTGATAAGGGCAATGAAACAAAGGGAAAATTGATCAGAGAGGAACAGAGGAGCTATAACTATATTATACCAATATACAGGAAAGCCTTGTTTGAATAGTATTAAACTGAAAATATGTCAAAAGATAAGATTTCGGTGGAATCTGGTACAGGTTACTCAAGACCTTAGAGAGACTTTATTATCATTAGGCCTTAATCACAAAATGACAAATGCACCATGTACTTAACACACATCAGAGAAGTGTCACTTTACTGTAACCTTTTTCCTTTCTGAAATTCTGAGATTAGTCTTCCAACATCAGTTTGCCTGGCTTACAAAACAGACAGGAATGTAATGTGTTCAGCTAAGCCAACCAGCACACTGGTGGGGTGACCCAATTTTTGTAAGAAGCAGGTTCAATATGTTGTACTCATTGCTGAAAGGTTGATAAGGATGGTTGGGATCAAGCATTTCATCTTCTGCACCCACACCTCACAATCTTCACGGACAGCTTTTAAATTCTGACACTAGTTTCCACTTCCAAATCCCTTGGGACCTTGTTTGACACTTTCCCTAAACAACAGGATTCTAAAGCACACCTCCCAACTTCAGCTCAGTTCTGGTGCTTTCTACCCTGACTTAATTACAGAGTAGACAGATGGAGGAATCATCACAAAATCCTTTAATGTTATTATTTAAGCAAACATACTTATTACTGAGGAGACTAGTTTTGGGTACTACTAAAGAATCACCTGCTATCACATAGCCTCAAACCTGTCATAGCTAATCATTCATCTCCTATACTACCAATTACTGTGGTTATTTGGATATCTAACTTACAGCTGTATACCATTATGAATATATTAGAACATTTTCCTGTATTTTTACAGGAATGACCAAGAAGATATTTATAACCATTTCATTCTGTCTTACTATTATGGTGTTTATGTTAGGTTGGCACCTAGTCATTACTTAATAATCTTAAACTAAATTTATACTAGCATTACATGTCATTATTAGTATCGTGTTTATGTTAGGTTGGCACCTAGCAAGTCATTTATTGATACTCCTCCTAAAACTGTATTTATACTAGTATTACCTGGCTTATACACGTGTTATAAGAAAAAAAAAATCACTTGTTTACCTTAATTTCCGTTGTGGAAGCTTTTCTCATGTAGCCAAGGCAAAAGGGCTCAGCCCAGCAAGCGTCCTCGGGTTAAGAAAAGCTAAAGAATGCATACGTGAAAAGGGAATACTGCTCAGTGTACTTGTTTTAATTTATTTCACAACTACATTTTATTATTTGATAACAAGTAGCACAGCTTTTCACACACTGTGTCCCTTTGTTTTCCTTTAAAAGTAGCTCCAAATTATGACAGGTTCGCAAAATGGACATTTTATCGCAGTATACTAGGATCGTATTCAGCAAGAGCTGAAAGTAAACGAATATTTTTTTAAGTACGCCATCCAACAGTGCTGAGGAAATCACAGTATATGAAAAAATAAGCAATATGTCAATTCTTCCAGGCAATCCCTTGGCAGGAATTAGTACATAAATAAAAACTCATCAGTTGTGATTTAGAAAACACGCAGACTAGTTTAAAGAACGCAACATTTTAAGTTTAAGAATTCCAAAAAAATCAGGTAAGAATCGTGTCCTCTCCACACATTCCTAATTAGGTCCGCTAGGAAGTCGATCGTACTTCTTCCTTTCAAAACAGAAGTTTGCACTCACCGGTCTTATAAACATTGAACACATATGCCGCTGCAAGACACCCAGTACTGTTGTCAGCTCCAATCCAAGACTTGTATGCAACCACTGCATATTCGCATACATAACGCACATATATTAATTTTATTTTCAAGAAAAAGGGAGAAAAAACTTGCAGATCATCATACTCTCCAGAGGATACATATGCCTACATTTAACATCTTTAACGTTATCCTCATATTTGACTTCTTGTCTTAAGAGCAACCCCGCTGAATCCTTAGTAGGAAACGCTTTATTAGTTTAAGTGATTAAGAATGACGTTGAAGGACATATAGAGCAACACCAAAGTACAAGCGAACACAGAAAGCAACCCCTGAGGAAAAAAAAAAACAACTTGATTACGACAACAGCTTCCCTTTGCCGGCTGTTTGTTGCCACATGGTCTCCCAGCTAAAGAAATTGTCTATTTCACAATGAAGGCGTGACATAACATGCAAATGAACCATTTAAAACAGTACGCCTGCGCAGTGTGCAAAAATCTGGACTTAGTCTGTGACACAATTGCGTTTTCCACCATTCTGAGTCTACTAGCCCAGGCAGCGGGTTTCTGTCAATATTTCTCTAAATTTCTCTTATTTTAAATTTACGTGAAATCCTAATCATTTCAATTAAGGGACATCACCATAAAAAATGAGTGGGGACCATTTTCTTAATGATGCAAAGGTAACAGAATTTGGGTCTCCTAACCGAGAGTAATTCTGACATTAGTATTTATTAGAGTATTTTAGGGGAATGTGAAATACAATTTTTATTTAACAGTATACTGGGCTTGATCACAACATGTTTGTTACTTGCAGCTATGTCTGTTGTGCGTTTAAGACTTTTTGAAGCTCTGACTGGCATGTTGTAAGCATGTATGAAAGATGTTGAAAGTTCGTTTGGTATAAAGCTTAAACTGTTTACAAAATACCGATGTAGTTATTTTTCGAACGAGAGTGGCAGTTGCGTTCCCGGCATTATTTTTGATAGAATGTCTTTAGTTTTTCAATCACATTTAGTTGTTAAAACTTAAGTTGAAACCGTGTGTAATTGTGGTAACATTTTACCTTTTGCTGTTTTGACTACGTTTTTAATATGCTGTCCTTTGTTTTTCAGATTGAGCCAGAGTCACGAGTTAACGGTGAGTGTTTTGAAGTGCCTATAAATGTGGGTTTTGGGGGCTACATGGGGACACAGGAGCCTGAGGTAAGCAGCTGTCTGTCTCCGCTGCTCTAAGAAGAGCAGATATGGCGTCCCAGAGACTAAGTCCCGTCTCGTTGCTTATAAGCCTCTATTGTTCAAAAGGGGGTCAAAAAAGAAGGGGTTCCCGGCACTTTAGGTCATTGGAAACTCCGGATCTGGGCAGTTCGGAAGACAAAGTTTTGAAAACCGGGATCGTGGGCTTGTTTAGAGCTAGGGCGATGGCTGGATGGAGGCCCAAAGTTAGTATTTTAGAGCTGGGGACTTAGTCTCTGCGCCATTTTCTTTTCTTCCTCTATCTCGCTTAGCAGCAGTGGAGTGTTGCATTGATATGGCTGCATGGTGGCACTCTTACAAGCCTGAAGGTAAAGGGAAGGCCCGCTAGAAAGGCGAAGAAGTGAAGTAAGTGGCTGGGACTATACCAGAGCTTACAGTTGAATTAATACCGAAACGGTTTACAATACTTGCAATGTAATAACTTGCATATATTGCTATTTATAGCGCATATGTATGAGATGTAATAGCACATTACTGCTGAGGGGGAAAGTATTGTTCAAATGAAATCTAGAACGTTATGCATTATTGTGACGTCACGACCTAAGCGTTACAGTTCTTCCGGGGGGTGCAATATTGTCTTGTAAGATTGTACAGTTAAGCTTGTGACATCAGCACCGCTGTTGTCAGTACATAATAAACTTGTTTTTTTCTTTTTAGCAAGTGTGACCTTTTGTTGTACATTTTGTAATTTTTATTTTACTGTGCAGCTTTTTGGCTAATTGTTTTGAGTATGGAACGAATGTTGTCTTTTTTTTTTCCTGCTGCATTTTTGTCGTTTTGACAACTTTCTGCAGATCATTTGATAAAGTAAGGTCGCTTTAAATACATTGTACACTTCATTTATGTGCTGTTTTGTGATTTTTTTTTTGACAGCACTGTGAGTAAAGGCAATTTGAGTTTATTTTTAATGCTGTGGTTTGTTTTTTTGACAGTGTTATGAAGGGCATCTGTTTAGGGTTTTCTGCATCTCAAGTATTAAGATTTGTAGACGGGACTATAATTTTAATTTATTTTAAATCTTGCGTTGCAGTTCCCCTACATATGTGTGTCTGGGACTGTGCATTGGTTATACGCTACACTGTTTCAAATCTTCTTATTAATGGGGTTAATAAGTTAAAATACATGTAAATAGTTATCTATGTGCAGTCCACGATGATCATCCTAGTTAATTATGCAGTGATTGTTTATACTAGGAAATACCTGGGTGCACAATAGCAAGTGCCTCCCCCAATGTCACATGGGCCAATTATATACTGTCAGACTTATTTTTTTAGTTCTCATTTTTAAACAAATGAGATGTAAAAAGGTAGACGGTAATGTCCAAGGGGCTTTTAGCCTCCAAAAGGGTTGTAAAGCACTTAACTGTGTACAGCGGGGGTTGCAGTTCCCCTCCCCCGCCAAGTGTATGTGGCATTTTTCAGTATTATTGTTTGTAATACCTGACATTAGTGTGTTCAACTCTTTTATAGTTTTAACCTTGAGCTGTTAATGCTGGAGAAAACAGTGCAGAATTTGAATAGCTGTTAAAAAATGTGCAGAGCTTAAGTGACCACGCCATTGGGATGTCACGTAAGTTAGCTCCACCCACACCTGTGCAAAGTATGATGGTGTGTCCTAATAAACAGTTGCCATTTTTTGGAACTTTTCTCTCCAGGCCTCTGCTTAAAGTTTTTTTGTTTGTTAGTTGTGCTAGATGTGACTTCGAAACATCTTGTACAGTTTTGTTTCTGCATTGTTCAAGATTAAGTGACATGCGTGTGCAAGGTTGCTATGCTTACTGTATTGCTTGAATGGCACTTGGATGTTAGCAGTGTAGCTGTCAGAATGCCACAGTAGCGCAGTAGTTATGGTTTCAACCAAACTCCTTGCTTT
This sequence comes from Protopterus annectens, assembly GCF_019279795.1. Classification (NCBI taxonomy): domain Eukaryota; kingdom Metazoa; phylum Chordata; order Ceratodontiformes; family Protopteridae; genus Protopterus; species Protopterus annectens. Next base: position 1,587,955,286 of record NC_056735.1, on the reverse strand, counting down.
TGTCTGCACTGTGTGACTGTATATGTTCAATTTAGAATCTGTTTTTGTTATAGCGATTTTCTGTTTGGATAATTCTCGTTAAGAGGGTATAATTTGTGTAAAAGAGCTGTCTGAGATTGGGTGCTAAATGGGGCAGATGCATTTGGCTGTTTGTGCTTTGGAAGTTGGAGACGTGTTGTCTAGTCCTGTTTCACAGAATGGATTGTGCTGCATTACTGACTTGGGTTTGAAACTGTTAACGAAATGTAAGGATGAGTAACACTTTTTGGCACTTTTCTCCCCTTTGGGTTGGAGCAGCCCTTTGAGGTACTTGGATGGGAATTTGTGTGGAATGGTGGAACATGTGGTGTTTGTGGAAGTATGACTTCAGCTTGGGTGGAACCACTTACTAAGAAGGTTTGAGGTCACTATGCTGTTTTTGTTTCTTTAACTGCTATAGTTTTGTAACATTTCATGTCGAGTACAAATTGAGTTGAAGAAATGCAGTCCGGTTTGCATATAGGTGTAGTTTGCTGACATTGTAGTACTCCCCATCCCATTTGCTATTGTCAGTATACACTTTTTTATGGTCTTCGAGTCCTCAACAAAACTTTGCTATACATTTTCATCTGGGGGGGTGGTGCATACTCTGAAAACCAGATGGACTGGCTGGTCTGCCAAACTGTAATAATCTTGTGCACTGCCTCTGTGTATACACACACACACACACACACACACACACACACACACACACACACTATGGTCTGTATTTCTGAATTCCATCTTCTTTTAAGTAGACCACTAGTTATCTAATATGATTGGGTATAATTAAGCTAAGCATTTGTGCTTACAGTTTTTTTCTTTGTGCGCAAGTAATGTGAAAATACACCTATTCACATAGTAAAAGGTTTGGACCAAGTCGTGCACTTTGTGCAGGCAATACAGTGTCGAAATGTCATTTAAATTGTGTGTGCCCCCCCCCCCCCTATATACATATTTGATTTTCTTCTCAGTCAGCTATTTGGTAAGTTGAGATGATGTATCTTGTCTTGACTTGATTAGTCAACGAGTTTAATTTGCTGAACCATTAACTGTCTTGCATACTATAGCAATTATAGACCATTTCCAGTACAGTAGGCTATATGTGGTACACGGAGAAGCATTTTAAATTGGCATGGTTTGAATTCTTGGTCTTGTAATTTTAATGGCATTCTTGGTTTTGTAGTGTTATGACACATCTTAATTAACTGATCCTGCTGAAAAGACCACCTAGTATGGGTTAAATTGGAGGGGATACTAGTTTATGAAGAGGGAAGGTAAAGTTTTTTTGCAGATAAATTTAGTATGTTTATATTTGTAGGAAAACTTCCTCTCCTAGAAATGGAAAGAGTATTTTTTTCATTACTTTGTGGTCTCAATCTTGCAGTGTAAGGCTTTGAGTAGCTTCTGTAACTTATTCCCCTTCAAAAAAAAAAAAAAAATGGTGTGATGGGGGATTGCCGTGCCATCTTAATTTTGTTTCCCACTTTGTAGTTATGACCTCATAGTGTAGCACAACCTAAATTAAATAATTCTGGTGGTCTGTTTCTGCGTACGCTTAATCTTGGACCATCTCTCGAAATGGTGTCGTGTTCCTTTTTTGCTGGATTATTCTTCGTGTTGAATGTAAGATGCTAGGAAGCTTTTCAGTGTTTAAATCTTGATGGAAACAGAGTAGCTAAATTACAGTGTTGTAAGTTTTTTCTCTGAGTTTTGTAAACTTATTTAAATGCTAGGTGTCAGGAATAGCCGTGAATAACAAGTTGATATTTTAGATCTGGTGGGGAAGCTTTTTGTCACCTTTTAGTGTTCTGTAAACTTTGTTACATGGATAGCAGCACTTCACTGGATGTAATGTGGTAGTACAGGTTTACGTAACGTATAAAGGTTTTCATCACCTTAGTTATTTGTAAGTGTTTTAAAATGGTTTGGGGATGTAAAATTTGGATGGTGACTATACCTCAAATTTATTTTGCTTGTTTTTATTAGCGAAGTGAGATTTGGTGTGGGGGGGGGGGGTCATGGGACCTTTCAGGATCTTGAAACCAAAAGGTAATGAAGGGCTTCTGGATACTTGAGTGACATCAGAAGGGAGAGTTTTTCCTGTAGTTTATTTAAAAAAAAAAAAAAAAAAAAAATCCAAAAGAAAATGTCTGCAGAGGTTATGAGGGCAGGGTTGTGGGGGAACTGGTCTGGTGAAAAATCAAAAGTTTTGGGATACTAGGGGAATATGCAATGCTACAGGCACAGGAAGTGAATAGAGTGGCTGCAGGTTGCGTAATCTGGCCAAGAAAGCAAATTGGGGGGGGGGTTGAACTAAGCTGAAAATGGAAGGGTGAACCTATGAGTAACTTGGTGCAGAGGAAAGGTTTGGTGTAAATGGTGCACTTCTGAGCAGTATGACTGGCCTAGATGTTAGTGAAGCAGATGTAGAACTCTGCACATGGCGGGAATGGACCATTGGGCAAGAATAGCTGTTGCAAAGCAGATGTTAACTCCGAGATTCCATTTTTATACTTCCTACTGTATGTGTTCCAGTAGAACTCTTGTCACCATGATCCCTAATCAGAGCCTCCCATTCTGGCTTTTACACGTTGGCAAGTTTCTCTGATTGGCTTTTACTTTTTTTATATACTAATTTGATTGCTTAACAATTGCCTCCCATTCCTACTCTGCCTGACAGCAGTATGTTAGCATAACCAAAGTGTCCTGCTGCTTGGTAAATTGAGGATTTACGAGTACACTTAAAATGTTCTTATTCAAGTTCTTAAAAACATAAGTTGGTTGCATTTGTTCTTACATTTATTTATTGTAAATGCAGTGGTTTGACTTGGTATTGTTTGCTTTAAGACATGCTCTGGTAATAAAATTATTTATTTATGTATATCAGTAAGGGTGCAATTGTAATGATGGTTAGGGGATGGTGTAATGGTTAGTGTCTACCTCACAGACATAATATGCAGAGTTTGGATAGGCTTAAAATGCCCAAAAAAGGGCATCTGGCCTAGTACTTGGTGATTCTGTAAACACTACAACAGAATTGGAAAATTGTTATTAGCATAGTGGAAATTTTAAAGTCTAAATTCTAAAGTCTGAGGAAATAAAGTGATCCAAGTTTTGTGTTTTTGAAGTCTCTCTTTAAGTTGAGAGTATTGCAGGCCAACAAACTAGGGTGTTAGTGGGCTGGAGATGAGAGCACTGGGTGTTTGTAGTGAGTAGCAGTGTGCAAACAGTCATTTCTTTGTCATTTATCACTAGTGTGTTCATTCTGTCTTGTAATTGATAAGGATTTCTGATTTTGATGTCACTGAGATTTGTTTTTTTTGGGGGGGGGGGGTGAGTTTGAAATGTGTAGACTGCTTTTATTGGAATGTGGACTGTCATGTTGAGGGTTAATTTAGAATGTCATAATATGATTTATGTTTTACTTCATGTGACATAAAAAACAGTGTGACCAGTAAGCATTTTTCAGATCCTCAAGTTTTGAAAGTAATTCCACTTTTACACAGTGGGTACTATTGGTATATAAAAAAAAAAAAAAAGGCACTCGTAGAGTAAATGGTGGCTAGATGTTCATAATGTGAATTCGGAGTACTTTGCATAACCTTTCAACTTTCACTGTATAGTTTGCCCTTTAGTATCAGAAGCTAAAGTTGTAGTTTTGGTGCTATTAAATTCTGGATTCCCCACACCGGGGATAAATGTGGTCTAAAAATTTTAGCTCAGTTGAATTTTAGCAGGTCTTGTACTTTATACTGCCTTACCTCCTAAGCATTCTTGAAACAGTAGCATATTTTGTTTCTTTTTTTCTGCGTGATATCAGAAAAAACAAGGATATCTTTATAATGTAACCTTCATTCTTATATTTTTCCAAAAGCATTAGAACTAAGCTTTTCTCGAATAGGAGCTTTTTAATTTTACCGTTCATTGTGATTTTAACCCAGGTAGAACCTTTTTAATTGGAGGGGGAACCCGCTTTTCTGTTTGTCTATATATTTTTGGTATTGCTAGGGACTTGCTTTAGTAGACTGTGTACAGACCAGTGGAAATTTGAGGGTAGGGAAGGAATCTTAGGAAGATGCAAGAAACTGACTTAAGTATGGGGTGTAATCCTAAACTGGTATGGAAGAAACTTGCGGTTTGCTAGAAGCAGTTGAAAGAGGTTAATGAAAATGGCTTCACATAGTATTCCAGGAAGGTCGACTGTGTAAGGGTGCTGAGGCCATGTTTGGTAGAGAGGCTGTCCTTTGAGGGGACTTTGGGAAACTGCAGTCATTTTGTAGTACATTGATTGCGTTCAGTCAGTCTGCATCACGGATATTTGCATTTTTTCTCTTTCTCTTTGCAGGGTTACATGAGGAGACGAGCTTGGAGTCTGCTGTCACTGGTATATAATTTTCTATATTTGTTATGTAGAATGTGGATGCAAAAAGTGTCAAATATTTATCAGTTACGGTAGTTCTATCTTTGAGTCAGGACTGTAGTAGAACTTCAAGTGGCAGTATTCTACAGGAGTAAAAATCTTGATTTGTGGTTTATATAAGCACATAAATGAATGCACTTTTTTTTTTTTTTGATTTCCCATATTTATTTTTACTTTGTTGTTGGTAGTTTATGTAGTTAAGAAAGTTAAGAAAATTTAGTCTGCTGATTTACAATCCATCTACTTATTTACTAAATCAGTTTTTGTTTCCAAGTGTAATCCTTGATGAATTGCAGCAGTAAAATCTGTTCTTTTTCCAACCTTTAGCACACACATCTCATCCGTTTAGAAAATATTGACTTCCAGCAATTGAATCAGTTCAATGTCAAATCAGTAAAGCCTAAAAACGAAATCTTATCACAGTTTGTAGGCTTTCTGGACAAGATGCTTTCTTCACAAAACATTTACATTCTCCTAACAAAATGCAGTAAGTACTCTGCTCAGAAGCATTGAGCGCACTATGTCAGTTAAACTGAAAAGTGAACATTTTTTAGCATGGGGCCAAGCTAGATTATTTCTCACATAAACAGCCTCTCTACATATCCTTCAGCATTGTAAATCTTGTAGGTCTTAGAAATGTTGACAAAGCTTGGTCCGCCACAAACATTGCAGAAATGTCTATTTCTGTATGCTAGTAGCAGATGCTGAGCGTTATCTGCAGTGCATCAAGGTTATGTTTAAGGGGAAGTCCAATGTTGAAATGGCTCTAATTGTGATAAGGGTGTTTGTGACATCATAAGAAAGAATTGGAACATCATAACTAGTGACACATCCTTAAGGGACATGGTAGGTACACAACCACAGTTTATATATAAAAGGAACAAGAATTTAAAGGACGTTTTATGTAAAGAAAGAAGGTATCCAGCCAAAGCACAAGTTATGGGAAGAGCAGGGACTAATCCATGTGGATGTTGTAAGGCGTGTGCCTATATTAAAAGAGGGGTTGATTTTCTCCACCCTAATAGCAATAAGCTTTATACCTTTAAGGGTAAGGCTACATGTAGGACAACAGATGTTGTTTACTTAGCTGAATGCAGCTCATGTTCGAGCTATTATGTTGGGAAGACAAATCAAATGTTGAAGGAGAGGATCCTCCAACATTTGTCCAACATTAGAAATAAAAACGAAGGCAATGCGTTGTTTAGACATCTAAAGAGATATCCTTCACATGGCTTTACTTTTAGAGTTATTGCAAATCTACAGTTGACCAATAGAGGGGGTGATATTAGGCTGGAAACAGAATTGGCTGAGACTAAATGGATCCTTGAACTAACAGCACATAGGGATCCGGGGCTAAATGACGTTATTCCACTTAAACCAGCACTTAGAAAGAGGCGGGTTTTTTATTGAATGTATGCTGATTGGTTACTATGTTTTTTAAAAATGGGTGTATGAAGATATGCTTTATCTGATGAAGGGTATTGACCCGAAAGCGCTCATCACGTTTTGTACTTGGTTTATAGAATAAATTCTTTTTTATATACACAGCAGTTTCCAGCTACGTTTTATTCTTTTACCATTGGACTTTTGTTACGTTTGGCTGGAATTGGCAAAGTGACGACCTTTTTGCTTTTGTGATAAATATGAGGCAGTTCCATCCAGTTTGAAAGTCATAGTGCATCTCCTACAGTGAGTAGCAGATGCTTTGTGCTGAACAAAAAGTCTTACATCGGTAGAGTCTTACATCGGTAGAGGTGATTTCACAAAGTGCATGGACCTGTTGTGAATCTGAGCCCATTCCCTGATGGACAGTGCCACCCTAAGCAACTGATTTGCACCCCAGCTATAGCGGCTGCAGTGAAGTGGGGAGGTTGGATTTATTATTGTCAAGCACCAGACCAGTATCTCATGGGAACTCGGAAATAATTCCTAGTTTTTGAATTAATCTGGTATTCTGACAGCACTAGGTGGGTTTAATAGACTGCAGATTTGTTGATCAGAGTAGTCTGTAAATGGTAAAAAGGCTTCCTGGAAAGCTGTTAAGGCAAGATGGGTGCCTCTTTAGATTTGATTCATCCTAGAATGCAAGATGCAACTTAAATAGAGCTCTTGAGGCTGAGGAAGACTTGAAGGACAGGAGGCTGTCGCTATTTATGGTGTAAAAAAAAAAATATATATATTAGCCAGGAGTGAGTAAAACAAACCCATGTGATTGCTGGTATTTGCACCAGTTAACAAGAGTCTGTCCAACAGATTTAGAGCAAGTCTTGGTACTTCTAGCTTTGTATCCCAAGCATAAAATGATACTTAAAGCAATTTCTGTAGTGTTCACTTCTTAAACTGCAGCTTTATGAAAATTTAGAGGGAAACTTTTGTATGGGAGAGTGACGTGTTGTTGCTTAACCAAACTATTTGAGTGACACTGCAGCCTTCAGTGCCTGGGCTAGAAAGCCTGTAATTTTGAAATTTTACCTGAAGTGGTAAACGGCATGTAGGTTCCTTTGTGATGGGTAGTATGCATACAACTGATCAGTCTGCCATGGTGCATCCTTTAAGTATTCAACTTGTAATTCAGTACTGCAGTACTAATGTTTCTGCTTCCAGCTTAGTACTCCCCTGGTATTAAGAGGTATACCTACTTGCAGGAGAGGCCTATTCCTTTGTTTAATGGGCGATTGCCTTTAAATTATGTGCAAATGCCTTGTAAAAAGGTCTTGGGGGGGGGGGGGGGATTATACAACTAAAAGAATACCCAGTACAGTGGCTGACTAATCATCTCATCTGTGATGCTGTTAGTACATTGATTTTTTTTCCCAACCCTTTTTTCATCTCATGGCCCACAAACTAATTGCAAAAATCTTGTGTCTCGCCAAAAAATAGATTTTTTGCCGATCTGATAAAAAATAAAGGTGTAAATTTGATTTACAACAAAAAAAATTGCCCTTTTCGCTCCAAAGTGGCTTTTTAAAAAAAAAAATATGACACTGCTTATGATGCTTTGCAATACTCAAAATTATTTAAAACAATTATTGTTTTCTTGTAATTTACTTGCCTTTAATATTTAAGGAGATATCTGAGCGTGACATTGTTTTGGAAAGTCTTGGGTCGAATTTTGGAAAGTCTTGGGTCGAATTTTGGACAGGGAAAGTCTTAAATAATTTTCCAGAGTTTCAGGCAGTGATCTATTTTTATTCTTAATATTCTTCGTTGCAGAAAAGCTTGATTCGCACAATGAACTGCTTCTGTTGCCTTTTTTTTTTTTTGTAATATTGGGAAATTCACTTTTAAGAGAGAACCAAAAATGAAGTATCTTGCTGAGTGTTTGTTTTAATCCTATTTTTATTCATCCTCTTCAGTTCTGTAATCATTAAATTTGGCAATTTGCACGCACATCTCTTATTCAATCCAAAGGTGATATGATCCAAGGATAAGTCATGTGAGAGAATTTATTTTTCAGTACTTGTCAGATCTGATATTACTAACTAAGGTTATTAACATTTCCATCCAGCTCAAACATTTCTACTGCATTTTACCTTCTGATTGTTTGTTCTTCTCGAAGCATTAGGTTTTCTTTGAAATTGTTAATTTTGTTGTTGGAATCTCCTGTCATACTTTAAGTGTGTTCAAAGATCAAAACAAATTGAAAAGAAATGCAACCTTATTGTACCAAAGCTCATCACTGAGAACATCAGCTAACAAATTGTTGGGTTGTCAACAGTTAATACTTCCTCTCTTAGTTCATAAAATCTTCGTAGAACTCTGCCACCAGGTAACCACCTAACTTCTATATGTAATAATTGCATGTGAGAAACTTCCATTGACTAACGTAGTGCTGTAAACAGTCTCTCTTGCAAGTCTGCTGTTTATAAAATTGAGAGCATCATCTAGTACAGTGATGGTGAACCTATGACACCCATGTCAGAGGTGACACCAGTGTTCGCCAACACGCAAGTTACCAAAGAGACTGAACAAAAATACAAGAAATATGTGACCCTGCACTATTTAAACTCTAACAAAAAAGTCATTAATTGATGTTAATCAGATGCAGCGTTTCATTTTTTTATTTTGTAGTTCAAAATTACTGTTAAATAGTAGGGTAATTTTTTGTGCACTATTTTAAGCCCAGTTATCAGTGCACATATTTTCTTTATTGTAAGTCGCTGACTTTTTTTTCTTTTACTTTTTAATACATAGCACTGCGGTGGTGGTGCTGCGGTAGCGTTGTCGCCTCATAGCAATATGTTGTCCCGTTCGATTCTCAGCTAGAGCGTCTTCTGTGTAGAGGCATACGTGAATGGAGCGTGCCTTCGTTGAAGGTTGTGCGTCAGGGCTGGTAACCCGGTACGTAAAAACCCACTACCAATCATTGGTGGACTGGAGTTCCGTTGTGGCGACCCGTAACCGGGAAAAGCCGAAAGACGCACACTTTTTAATACATGGCAACACTTTACATATTCATAAAAAATAAAAAAAAGTTCTCTTGTTGGGGGGGGGGGTGACATGCCAGCAGAGTCAAGGTAGGCATTTTTGCCATGCCGAGCCCAAAAAGTTCACCGTCACTGGTCTAGTACCCCCCCCCCCCCCCCAGCTCTGGTACCAATGATTTTGACGCTAGTTCTTCTCTGTGGAGAAATGAAAATCCATCATAGGATCATTTTTTTGAGCCAGTGTAACAAATCTGTTTACACTTCCTGACATAGTGGGCACCATCTGTACAAATACTGATGCATTTGATTCATCCAGCTGAATAGCAAACATATCCACTACTTATGTGGAATATCACTTGCAACTCAACATCTTGGGACAAATCCTGGATATGTCGACAGATGGTGTTATTTGACGTTGGAATTTTTAAAACCACCTTTTCATATGATGGTAAAATTACGGATTCTGCAATTGAGATTGTATTTAATTTTTTTTTTTTTTGCAACAATTTCTGCGATTGCGTAGCTTGCTTTTCTGATACAGTTAACAAATTTAGTCCATCTTATTGCTTGATTAGCCTTATTCGCACAAGTGAGAATGTTTAGATTGCAAATGTCTTCTTAATTTACTTGGAACCATGTGGGATGTGGTGGATTTTGTTCACTAGATATAAAGCCGAATGACACATCGTAATGGCAAACAGTAGTTTTTAATTTAACTTTAGACGAGCCGGTGCCAATTAAGGTACTAGACGAGGTATCTGCTGCTGATGTGCTGGGCAAAGCAGCTTGACGTACTAGTCGCTTTCTTCACTGTCTTTTAATTTTCATTTTATTAGAAAATTGTCCATGTTAAATAAAATGCTATTGAATAAAAATATTATTCATTTGTAAACACACTTGTCAAAAGTTCATAACCAAACCGTTGAAATAAATTGTACACAATTTTAGTTTCTATGCATACAAACTGAAAACTTTGGATCCGCAATAAATCTCGGCACTGATAACGCTACTATGTTTAGAAAAACTCTCAACACTACTTAGGATGTGCTGCAGTGAAAATTATGCACGTCTGCCAATTTATATTAGTAAAGTGTATCGGATGCCTATACTTGCATACTTATGTATGAGTGATCAAATTCATCAGCTTTGCAGTAGAAGATGAATAGCAATACTCTGTGCTCAATAACAAGACATGTTCATTGGAGTAATTACACAGCACGGTGTGCATGCAGTACAAACGTGTACATTATTGAAGTAAATGTTCATATAAATTGGTCTACAAATTAACAGGTTGAGATGTGAAAAATTTATACATTTATTGCTTTATATTTTTATATCTAGTATATTAAAAATATATTCATTGTATAAAATGGTATGCAATTGAGTCAGACTTGCATTGTATTTCTTAATTTGTTTTAAAAAAAATCTTGCATCTCACTGGTTGAACATATCTGTTAGTAGATGGTTGATTCTCAGTCCGCTAACCTGTTGTATCTTGAAATGCTTCTTCGTTACAGAAATGTCTTTAATGAAGAAAGACATCAGAGAAAGAATGTTTGTTGGGTGCATTTTTGTTAGCACTAGATACAGTTGCCTGAAGACAGCAATATATAATGAAATTAAATGTGAATTTAGAGAAATGCAAATATCAGTTTGTAGCTTTAAGCACAGCAGGTTGTTTGGTGTCCACAGATACATAACTAAAGTGTCTTGAGTAGGTCTTGTGTTAAGAAAATTAATATTTTGCCAGAAAATAGGGCAGCCTTTGAGACCTAGTTTGTATTTATGTAATATCTTGTTGTAATATGAGCCCTGTATACTTTGCTAAGCCATTGGTTTAGGAAGTTACTTGCCTTACACTGATTCTTTAAATGGTAGTCGGGTATTCCAGTTGTCGAAAATCGAGCAGTTTGGGGGGGGGGGTTGAGGTAAAGCGTTCTAGAAGGTTGGAGCTGTCTTAGTAAGTGCTTTCCCACATGTTGTCCTTCTGTAAGCTGCCCTTAAGATTCTTCTTGACAACTTGGGTTGCAGCGGGAGTGCATTTTAATGTGCAGTAGTTATCATTTAGCAGCTTTAAACCTACATTACCAAGCCAGGAGGTGGCTCTAGATTCCACATGTAGCTTTTGGTTTGTGTTTTTTTTTTTTTTTTTTTTTTTTTTTAAACTTTGACACTGTGATCTTGCCTGTTATGGGCTAGGTGTCTGTACCCATTATCTCTGCATCTTTTAAGAGAACTGTCGTATGTGGTGACTGCTGTAATTGTCATATCATGCTAAAGCTGACCACACCCAAGTTTAATCCAGTTGGTTGCCTTGTATTACTTGGTTTGTATGTGTTCATAGGTGTGTACTAGGCTAATGGCCCTGGGGCCTTTACAAGCCTAGTCATAGGATTACCGTGGCACCATGCCACTCTACTTTGGTTCCCAGTGCCTCTGTCGAGTAGAGCCACTGGAGTTATCCCTGGGACGAATTTTCTATTTCCCATCTACTCGTCGATATTTCTCTTGAAGAGGGTCCGTGAGGTGCTCTACTTGACATGTATGGCAAGTCTGTTCCATAGCATGTGCAGCCTCTGGGTTATGAACTTGTCCCTCAATCCATTCTGTTGATTGTGGTAATGAGGCTGAGGTCTCCGGAATGTGTGGTGCGGAGGGGTTGGGATTTATTTAGATGTAGCATTTCTAACAGAGCTGGGTCAGACATGGCTTTGTAAGTCGAGCAGAGATCACCTGTAAGTAGGTGATGAGACAGAATAGGAGTTTTGAGTCTGTCCATATAGGACAAGAGTTTAAGGCTTAGGATCCTCTTTGTGAGGTACTTTTGTGGTCTCTCCAGTTGTTGCAAGTGTCTAGTGAGGTACATGCCAAATGGGGCATTTTACTCCACGATTGGCCTAATGAGGGAAGAGTAGAAGGAGACTGACCTCTTTCTTCATGGATGCAAAACCCTTCGTAATGAGATGTGCCACATAGAAGGACTTTGTCAGACCAATGTGGTGATCAAAAGAGAGGTTGCTGTCAAACCTGTGTTCCCTGATCTGTTCTAATGCCTTCTGTGTTCGGTGGACTACCATCAGTGTTGTAATTCATGGGAACTGGGTTTTTCCCCAAAGGGGATGACTAAACATTTTTTGGCATTGAGCTTAAGGCCATGGTTCTGACACCAGTTGTTGGCCTCAGTGAGGGCATTCTGTGGGATGTCAGCATCACTTGGGGAGTTAATAATAGCTTCCAACTTGCAATCGTCTGTGAACTTTGTCAGCCAGAGTCCCTTTATGTTGGCCTGGACTTTAGACATGTATATACCAAACGGGAGAGGATCCAGGACCGAACCCTGTGGGACTCGCCTCGTGACTAGTCTGCAGTCTGACTTTGAGTCAGCTACTTTCATACTGGGTTCTTTCTGTGAGCCAGTTTGCAATCCACCTAATGATATAGGGGTTTATGCCTAGCTTAGTGAGTTTTTCTATGATTCCTGAGTAGGGAATGGTATCAAAGGCCTTGGTCAGATTAAGGTAGGCTGTATGAACCACCTTGCCTTCATCCACAGCTCTGGTGACTGACTCAAAGAAGTCTACCAAGTTGAGGAGGCATGATCTAGCCTTCACAAAATCTGTGTTGGTCCAGAGTTTGGAGATTCCCTATGTCATTGTTTATTAGGTCCACTATGATGTGTTCTTTAGCTTTGCATATCGGACTAGTCAGTCTTATAGGGTGGTAGTTACCAGGGTCTGTAGTCGCTCCTTCTTTGTGTAGAGGGATGACTGTAGGAGTATGCCATTCGGTAGGGACAAAGCCTGAGGTGAGGCTGTGATTGAACAAGGCACACAGGTGAGGTGCCTGTTCACTCTGTAGTTCATGTACAACACAGCCAGGGATTCTTGGCCTTGGACAGTGCTGTTTTAGCCTGTGCAGCAGTAATACTGGGTGCCTACTGGTATTGTGATTTGGTCCTTTGGGGGGGGGGGGTAAAGTTGACACTGGATCTGTCGGCCAGTATATTGGCAATATCTGTTGGCTCTGTAGAGGAGGTACCATTGTGCAGGAGCTCAGAGCAAATATGGGTATTGCCATGGAGATTCTTTACATAACTATAGAAGGCCTTGTGGTTTTCTTTTTACTATCTGCTGCAATTTTGTTTTCATAGATGGCTTTATAGGATTGAGGGATCTCGACTTTTTGTTAAGGCTGATAAGGGAGTTTTTCCAGTCTTGGGACTTCACCTTATTCCACATCGGTTTCCTCCTCCTGTTGTAGAATTTGTTTATGGCAGGGGACCACCAGATTTTTTTTTTTTTTTTTTTTTTGAGGAGAGCGTCTTGGTTCTGCTGGGTATGGTGAGATCCATTCATTTATGTACGTGTTCATAAAGTGCATTGGTCTTGCAGTGCATTGGTCTGTGATTTGGCGGTCATGCAACTATCTGTTTTTAGGAGCCTAAAGTTAGATTTGGAGAAGTTTTTCATGGTGGTTACTTTTGCGGGGGGGACGTGGATTTCCAAGGTGCTTTAGTTTGTGACTGGATCTAACCAGGGAGGAGTTGAGATTTCCAAGGTGCTTTAGTTTGTGGCTGGATCTAACCAGGGAGGAGTTGACTATTGGTGTAGACTAACAGTCGCCCATATTTGTAATGACCAGGTCAAGGATGTTGCTTCCTCTAGTGGGGGTAAGAACGAGCTGGTCCAGGAGTTGTGAATTAATGAATTCCAGGAAACGTTGGGCAAGTGTATTGGTACACTAGTAGTTTTCCCAGTTAATGGAGGGGTAGTTGAAGTCGCCCAGTATGTGAGTGTTAAGTTGGACCCTGATATTCTCCAGGGTGCTCAAGAACGTGGAGTGTGAGTGTTGGACCATGGTTTGGGACCTGTAACAGGCTACGACCTGAATCACTGTCTTGCTCAATGTTAGCGCACCTGAAGTATCTCTGATGCGTTATGTTGGGCTGCAGGTCTAGAGGTGCGTGCATCCTTTATGTATATGGAAACACCTGTGCCTTTGGAGTGACTGTCCAAGTTCTGGGGCCAAAAGACATGGAATGAGTTGTAGCCCAGTAGTGCAAGGGTGCTTTCTGCTGCCTTGAACCAGGTCTGTTACAGCACAAATGTCTATGTCCTCCATTTTAAGGAGAGCTTCGAGAGAATGCATTTTGAGATTTAGACTTCTAGCTTCTGTGGTATGTTGTATGAGACTTTTAGTTGGTTTAGTACCTTGGCAGTTTGCAGTTCATTGTATTTCACAGGAAAGGTTTTGATCTAGTGTTCTGCTTGTGTATCTGATAGCGGTCAACTGTAATTTCTGTAACTGCCAGGATCCTTAAAGGAGTGGCATTGGATTTCTTCTGTACAAGAGATTCCCAAACATCACAGTTGTAGGCGAGTGCTGACTTTTTTTGTTACAGCCCTAGTTCTATTCTGTATTAATTTAGTAGGGGCAAGTTTAATTGTATAGAGGATTTGTTCCATTAAAAGTGTCAGCCTTGCATAATATTCTGTGTTGGAGAAACTGAATAGCTAGTCTTTAATAGCAATAGTAACAGTGGCCTGTACTGATGTGGTCCTGAAAGCAGGATATAATCCCATATTCCAATGCATGTTTTGTGGTCTAAAATTCTAGCTCCCCCGAGTCCGATTTTTTCCATGTTAAGTAGTGTAATCTTAACCTGACATTTCAAGGATGATACATAGTTTGTCCAGCACTTTTGGGTTAAACATCATAATAGAGAGAATACAAGTACTTTTCTTCAACTGCTTGCTTTACACCCTTTTGTAGACTTTTTACAAAGAGAAAAGCAAGTTTTCCTGTTTACCTGAGGGGGAGATACTATTAACTTTTAATTCCTCTGTTAGGTTATGAAACCCGATAAGGGGGTTGGCTCTTGACTTGGGGGATGAAAAAATAATTTTTGTTATGGTCCATGTTTGAATTTACTTGCATCCCAAAATAAGTTTGGTTAGTGTGTGTTTTTTTTTTTTTTTTTTTGAGGCCCTCAGTAGTATTCATACCCTTATTTTGGGAGAGGAGATAGTTGGCAAAGAATGTTGTTGGAAATTTTGTGTTATAGACTGCTAGTACATTTTGTGGACAGAAACTGAAACTAAATGATTACAATTTGTTAAATATAAAAGGAACACTACCAGTTTCTTATTAGCTTGATTTTGTTTTCTGTGAATTTTATTACGAAGAAATCCCACAGTTTTGCTTTTTAACATTATCGAAATACCACTTTTTCCAGTAGTTCATTTACATTTTGACAGCTGTCATAAGTTTAGTTAAGGGATAACTGGGCAAGTGTAACCAGTATGGTCTCTGACTTAAAAACATTTGAGAGAGCGATGGTTAAACTTTAGGTCATGTTTGCAGAAGTGGTGCTCGCATTCATTTTTGATATTGAGCAAGGAGGTTACACCACTTCCAGGTGAAATTTTTTGATTGAACTAAAGAGAATAAGAACCAAAAAATAAAGTTGAAGGGAACCAGGAAATGTCATAGCCCTAAGCAATGCCAATGTACTTTGTTAGTTGGCACGTTTCATCTAATGAATCCTGGAATACTGTATTTCCTGCAGACAGTAATTTATGCTTTTAAATGGCTGATGTTTTTAGGTCTATGTAAACCATGTGTTTTTTTTCTTTTATTGGAAAGCCTGGACACCCATTTGGGAAGAAAATATACGAGCATTTTAAATAGTATTATGAATGATGACTAATGCCCTGTGTAGATGTTAATACTTGCAGTAGTTTTGAAGTGTTTCAGTTTGTTTTTGATTAGTCTTTGAGTCCAAGAGTAGGAGCATGAGTGGAAGGCAAGAGTTACTCAGATTAATTGCTACACCCTCCCCCCCCTTGCTCAAATGACAATACATATGTTACAGGTGACTTGAAATAAGATCAGCGAAGTTATGCAAATCAAGAATAGTTTTTAAAATTAATATTTCCCTAATTCTTAGTTTTTGTATGGGAAAAGAACCTGTTAATACAACAGCATTGGTGTAAATTTGTTTTATGATTGGTTGATGTTTAGAGTATGAAGGAAGGGGAAAACTTGGTGTGTGATTTTGTTTTTTTTTATTGTGGCTGTTAGTTCTGAAGTCTTAAAATTTATTAACTACAGGATGAAGACACTAACTGGCAGTGTTAAATTGGTTTGGCCCAAGCAGATTTTGGTGCGTGTGTGTGTGTGGGGTGTGTGTTTAAACCTGGGGAGGGGCTAGTGGCATTAATTATTGCGGCAATTAAGACTACTTTACACAAGAGTCTCTCTACTGTGGAACACATTCTGTTTGCTAAGTCTGCAAAGATATTGCTGGGGAAAGGTTCCATTTTCATGGAGTAATTACAACCTAATCTTTGTATGTATACGTATAGGTAGGATGTGTGGTGTTGACGTGAAGAAACTTAAGATTAGGTGTATGAGAACCATATGAAATTTTTATCCCCTTGGACCTCATTGCTTGCCGTCCTCCATGTTGGGTTTGACAGCCACCCACCAAGACTCTTCTGGTATTGCTGGGGACTGTTTGTGAATCTTGAGGGTGTCTTGCGTCTCAGTGATGTGTGCGTCGTCTGTGTCAGAGGGCAACTCCCCTCTTTGAGTCAGGCCTCCCCTTACGGAGTGTTTTCAGCCATCCCTCCCTGCTGCTTAGTCACTGAGCTGGTAAGTGATCCCAGATCACCTGGGGCGTAGTCTGGACTTTTCTCTATCCATTCCATGGAGCAGCCAGGGAACTGTATGGTGGTTGCTGAGAATTGACATGGTTGGTTGGAGATATGTGGAAGAGCGATACATCAGTAGTTTTCCTTGGCGCATAAAGCTTTTTGGAATGGTTTTAATATGTGTATTATGAATTGAGTGGCACTATTTCTGTTTATGATGTGTAAATTATTATAAATGCCAGCAGCAATAATATGACGTCACATAGGGGTGGTTATTAGAACCTGCATTGCTCTGATTTTTATTAATTATGAAGCTACTGTGATAAGATCTCTTCCCCTTAGCCATGTGACACTGCCATCCATGCATAAGCTGAGTCAGCTTTGGCCCCAAGACTGTACCTTTTTTTCAGGAGGTTTTGCAGCTAGTCTAATACAATGCTCTTTTTGGCCCCAAGACTGTACCTTGTTTTCAGGAGGTTTTGCAGCTAGTCTAATACAATGCTCTTTGGCCCCAGGACTGTACCTTTTTTTCAGGAAGAGAGTTAAGCTTTCATACCCCCCCCCCCCCCAGACCACTTTGGCTCTGTCATAATGCATTCTCTTAGGGGTGGTGGGGACTGTGTCCACGGTAACAAATGTATTATACCGTGGTAGGAGCAATTGGGAGACCAGTTGTAAGTTATCAAATTTAAATTCAGAGCTGATGGGGAGGGGGGTAGTATTGCATAATTCTGCAGCTGAGCAGCATGCAAGTATTTTTAACGTGTGGTGAGGTTTTTAACTGTATAGGGGTCTAGTAAAACGCTATGAAATGCTGTTGTCACTGACTGGAATAACAACATAGATTAGGTTACTGGGTGACTCGCAGAAAATGCTGCCACTGTTGTAGTAGAATGAATTAAAAATTACAAAGTGTGGTCACAAGACTGAATTTTAAAATGTTTTGTGAGTAGACTCACCTTTAGTAAGGCATGCACACACTGAATAACCATATAATTCCTAGTGCTGGGGGTGTCAAAAGCATGATATAACAGCTGTTGTAGCAAGGATGCAATGGTGTTATAGTGATTTACCGTTTATAGGCCTGAGTATTTGTTCCTGTGTTTGTCCTTGCTGACCATTTGGGGGCTGCATCCCAGTGTAGCTCCCATGCATCATCAGTATTAATTATAGTTATTGTGGGCTGCAGTATTTTTTCTGAGGTTATGCTGTAGCAGTCTACTTCTGACTTCTAGAACAAGTAGTTGTTGTCCAGAGTCTGTGTTTCTAGGTTTGTTGCTGATGCTGCTGTCAGGAACTTGGAAGAGAAATCTGGCATTTTCTGCTTGCCATGACTCACTGGTTACTATACAGCAGTCTTTGCACGGTGCTCCAGTTGTGTTCCCCTATTAGCAAACTTGGGTCTTTTAAGGATTCTATTCCATCTGCTTTGAGTTAAGAGATGGGGTGCATACAAGGCAAGTAGAGACTTCCACAATTGTTTGCTTTAATTCCTAAAGGACACTGTTTAGTCTGGGTATCCTGTTGTACATGGTAATGCAGCTCTTTAGAATGCGCATTAGTTTTGCACTACTTGCGTTGGAAACTGTCGTCTTGCAACGCTGCTGATGGTGAAAAGTGTGTGACTAGTAAAGTCTCTGTGCGTGATCTTGTATCGTCTTCCCTAAAGTATAACTGACATAGCTAGGGTACAGGTATTTTAAGTTGTACTACTAGTTTTCTGTCTTGTGGTGGTAGGGTCTGTTTTATCTTTATGCAAAATCTGTGTTTCCTATGAGAGAGGGTGACCGTGCTGGCAACTTGTGCAAGTAATATTTAAATTCATTGCAAGAAGTTTGAGCTTCTTCCTTGCAGATGCTGTGCTGCCATACAGATGAGTTGTAGACTGTGTTAAGGTTTCTTTCATTTGGGAACAGACTTTTCAGATGACCACATGAAGTTGTGTGAAAGTTGTTTGCATTGCTGTTAGAATGTGAGATCCTCTGTTTTACTGTTACTTGGCAGTTGTTAATGCGCATTTTTTTTCCTTTTTCAAAACATGTCCCTGTTGGTAAGTAACTTGGGAAGTTTCAAACAAGGAAACGCATGTATAAAATAATGGGCATACATTTTCTATGTGGGACTATCTGTATTTTTGTTTCTGTACTATGTTTTAGGGTGACTTGAGTTTTTTTTTTTTTTTTTTTTTTTTTTTTGTGTGTGTGTTTGAGAAAATGGGTTGATATGGATCAATGCTTTACTGCAGTTAAAGAAGCATATAGTTTTGATGCATAGAAATCTTAAAAAATGCGATTTAATGCAGGCTTTAAGAATTTTCTTTTCGGGCTTTAGGTCAAAATAACCTCTTTAAACCTGAGTCATTCCAGTAATGTTGAGTGCCTTTAGGAGTGCAATCTAAAAACCAGAAAAGTTCCACTTGCACTGGTCATGTAGATATTTTTCTGTTGGTGTGTATAACATCACATTTTCATTACAAAATGATGCAGTCTTAGAACAGTAATTTGTAAAGTTTCTCTTGAAAATGTGTGCAGTAAACATTTTTTAAACTGGATTTGCAAAGAAATGACTAGTTCTAGGTTGTCCTTGAAATCGGGCTATTGGTGCTGCCCATGCATTAAAGCTTTTAATGTAGACTGTTTTTATTAAAAAAAAAAACTCCTAAGGAAGAACGTCCTTTCTCAAAAGGGGAAGACACTGGTAAGGTGGTTTAAAAATGCTCTTCTGATTATTACTACTAATTTGTCAGTACGTTGCTGTCTTGGCAAAATAAAATGAGAAAAACCTTGAGGTGACAAATCCATATAAGATTTACATATACATGCTTTAATAAACATCATGCATTTCTACACTTCTGTCCTTCATGTTATTGGCTAGGTCTCAAGTGGCCCTTCATAGGTTGATGGGTACCAGCTATTTGTTCAGAGTAGTTAGCCTAGTATTCACCTATGAACTATCAAATAAGGATAGGGTAGACATGTAAATGCCCCAATATATCCATGGGGGGGCAAGGGTGCTAAACTGAGGGTGAATTTGTGGTTACCCATCCATTTGTCTGTTGCATTTGAAGAGAATAATTACTTTGTGTTATGTGGAGGTGTGTGGAAGACTGTTCCATACAGGAAGTGTTCTGTGATCCAGACTGGTTCTTCCATGTTCTCTTTATTTTGCAAAAAGAGATGGGAGATCCCTTGAGCTGAGAGGGTATTTTATATCACTGGACTGAGTGTATAATAGGTCCTGACAGTAGTGTGTGTGTATGTATGTATGTATGTGTAATATATATATATATATATATATATATTAAAATTTAATGTTGGCTTGTCTGCTTCAAGATTGCACGTTCTATAAAGAAATGGAGTTCGTTAATATTTTTTGAGCTTCCGTACTCTGTTCTAGATGCCTGGTTGTATTCCAGGCATATGATTGCCAGTGGTGGGTACCAGTGCTGTTTTAACTGTGCTGCTGAACTGCTTTGTGTTAAATTGTCATTGACAATGTTTTGCTTTTCATTACATTAAAAATGTTACCGTTACAAGAAAATAGTGTTTAGGTTCGGCTTTGGAGCACAGCTTGGCCAAAGGCAGAAAAATGGTTTACTATGAGGCGAAGTATGGTTAGCATCCGAGATGTACAGGAAATACCTACAGTTAATGGGAATGTCTGTGGGTTGTCTGCTGTCTACCCATTATTGGGGCTTTGAATCAAGTCTGGTGGCTTGATGTAGCTACCAGATTCAAACAATAGCCAAAATAAATCTCTTCTTATGGTCTGTTGGCAGTTCACATTTTCCAGAGACTTCCAATTCATTAAGAAGAAACAAAGCAATTTTTATTAAGTTATGTTGATGGTTCTGAAGAAGAAGAGAGTCTCAAGGGTATTGAAGGCACGAAGTGTGATATCCCTGCACCTCAGGCCTGCTGATAACGTTTCCTTTGCTCTCTTTATTTTTAAACATCTGTAGTGGAGTCCTTGTTCTTGCATCATGGAAGCAATTCTATACGCACAGGTGGTTCCTTTACTTAACTATTACTTCAGTACCATTGCCATACTCTCTTGGCAATTGATGCATTTTTCTAGGCTCTTGGACAACTACTAACTGGCTTTCAAACAACCTCTACCCATTGCAACATGAATTCTGCTGCGAACCCCCCCCCCCCCCTCACAGCACCTGCTCTGCTCTATTTTTCACACTATCTGCAAATAATTGCTTTATGATGCCTGTGTTCCTTGACACCCATGACTTTCGATGTAGTTTCTCACTCAAAATACTCTACCAGTTCATCCCTTGATTGTTTTCCCCTCTAAGCTCTAGAATGGTTTGAAATCGCAGGTCCTACTGTAAAGTGACAACAGTCCAAGTCCACCCCTTTTTCAGTATTATTGGGAGTCCCTTACGGTTCTGTACTTAGTCCCTTACTTTTACACATTTAGAAACACTCTTTCTGCTGCTTCTGTTAAATCTGCCGTCATCCACTTTGTCCTTACTTGTGTAGTGGAGGTGATACCTAAACTGCAGAATAGTACCCCAACTTTTTCACATCTTTTGAAACTTTGCTCAAACTCCAGCCTTGTGCTAATTAAATTATTTA
This sequence comes from Protopterus annectens, assembly GCF_019279795.1. Classification (NCBI taxonomy): domain Eukaryota; kingdom Metazoa; phylum Chordata; order Ceratodontiformes; family Protopteridae; genus Protopterus; species Protopterus annectens. Next base: position 1,587,934,174 of record NC_056735.1, on the reverse strand, counting down.
TTTAAAATAAAAAAGTTATATATTTTTCCTCGGGTGGTGCCACCATCGACTTTGTTTAGACAGCTACCCATTTTTCTTCATTAAGTACACTAGAAAACTTGCTTGAACAACAAATGTCTAGCCTTGCACCAACTCCCTTTATTTAAACTAAGTTTTTAAAAAATTAATTCCCTATCCACCTCCATCTTGACAGATCAGCAAAGCCAACTTCTTCTGTTCCTTAGTAAAATCATATTTCCGTAATTTGATCTGTGCCTGTATCTTCCCCTGGATAAACTTCCTCCTATATCCAGCACCTTCTGTTCTACCTATATTTTGTTTCCCTTTTTCATTTTCGTAGAAAATTATGTTTTGGATACTACTCTACCCTAAGTTCCTCTCGCTTCCCTTTGCTTTAGCTCGATACATTCACTTTACAAGTCTCATCCCTAAAACAAACGAAAAAAATTCCAGAATGCGCTCTAATGAATACATCCATGGTGTGAAATGCTCAGTTGGTACAGTAGAAACATGAGTAGCATTGCCATCTCATTTGCACTTGGCTGACTTTGTGTTCTTGCCTGTGGCTTCGACTGTGAGTTTTCATGCCTTGTATGTCTTTACCATGTGCTCTGGCTGCCACCAGCACCCAGAAGATGCAGTGTGAGTGAGTTGGCGTTCCTCCAAATTGCCTATAGGAGAGCCATGTGTGTGTGCTTTTCTGTGAGTCTTATGATCTGTGTGTCTCTGTGTAAGTTGCAGGTCTCTAAAGAGAGATTAATCTGTGGCTTCATGATATTGCAGGGTGCATATATTATTATTATTATTATTATTATTATTATTATTATATATATTTTTTTTTTTACAAAGTGTGGGGGCAGTTTAACCAGGCTCCTTAGCCTTAAAATACTTCAGTGAACATCCAAACCCCCTGATTCTCAAGTGAATTTTGACACAGGTTTAGTATTGGCCTCTGACCTGGACCTCGCCTGATCTAAAACCAGACCTGCTCACAGGTGTGAAGAGGTTACTTTTGCTTGTTTTGGGGTATGGGGGTCTGAGGACAGTCTGATTTTTAGTTGTAGCATTCCTAAACATCCTCGGAGGTAAGCATAAAATGTCACCTTAGCTTGTATTGGGGTTGAGAACAGGGTTTATCACTTAAAGTTTGCATCCATACCCAAGAAGTGTGCACTGAAAGCCGTACAACCTGTCTATATGAAGTGCAAGCATAGGACTGGTAAATTAGAGTACATTCCTGTGATCTTTTTTCCTTTTAATCATGCATCAGATACACAACAGATGACGTTGTGTATGTATGGTTGTACCGATACGCCATTTGCATGTGTTTGAGAGCAGGAGGTTGAAGTATTTTACTGTTTTTATGTGACTTTCCCAGTCTGATATCACTGTTCAGCCATAGAGATAGAATCTTCCAAGTTAAAATCTCTGGCAGAGCGTTTAATAAACAGATTAAACCCCAAAGTAGGTGTTAAAGGACAAGCACTTTCGGCAAACCACCTTCTTCAGATCCATAAACTGTCTTTAGAAACAGGAAAGTCAGTAGATCCTTTTATCCAATTAAGTTATTACATTATTTCCTGGGGCTTGTACCCTTAAGTAACGGTTTTAAAGGGATCATGCCATTAAGTCCAGGCTGCTTATCTGCATGCAGGTCTGCTATCCACCGCAGTTCTTCTACTTCAGTTTGATTTTTAATATCCCCACTTCTATTGCTAAAATCCACTTTTTCTAAACAGGAAAATAAGAATTGGTAAGTGGGATGTGTAGGCACATGGCATGCTGTCATTTGTTCTGACATCTGGTATTGTATCACTAGTGCTGCAAAATCCTCTCTAAATATTCTGTTAGTTGCTTAGCATTCTATGTAGGGAAGACAATCACCTCTAGCTACATAAGTCAAGTCCTTTGTGTTGCAGTCCACATTTGTTAGTGCCATATTTCTGTTTACTTGGAGGATGTAAAAATAGATTATCCTTGTCTATGTATGGACAGGCTTTGCATCTACAGCAAGGGAAAGTACCTTTCTTGGTGGTCTAACATCTTGAGTTGTCTGACAAAGCAACCTCTTTAAATTGGGTTTGTTCTTCAAAGCAAAGTTAATCTTGGATTCTCTCCTACTATTGATTAAATTTTGTCATCCATCGTCAGAATTTTCAAATTCTTCTTTATTGCTTGACATGCAGAAGAAATGTCATTAATATATGTCGGTGTACTTCTTATACCGGTTTCTTTTCTCCTAGGTGTGTTTGTTCCCTTATGTTTTCTATGGGAATAAAGCTTTCCTTTCGTTCATGATTCCTGAGCATTTCTAAGTCCTCCTATCTCTTGCTTCTTATATCCTCAATCTAATAAATCTTTTCCTATATCACCACATTCCTTTTTATGATCATCTTTTGTACGTAATCTGGATGCTCTTAGAAAACTGACCTTTCACTGTGTAAAGATGTGAGCTGGATGCATGCTTGTTCTATGTAGAACACTGTTGTGCCATTGCTCTTTCTTAAACATCTTTGTGTTGAAATTCCTGTCATTGTCAAGTGAGACTAACATCTAGAAAATCAATTGTCAGAATGGTGCATGTCAAATTTTAGAACACCATGAATGTTCTTGAATTTGATATGCACCATTCTGACAAGGAAATTGATTTTCTAGGCATTTAATGTCTCATTTGACAATGACGGGAATTTCACCACAAAGCTGTTTGCATGTTGGCGCAACCATGTTCTGCATAGAACAAGGATGCATCCAGCTCATATCTTTATACACATAGTGAAAGGTCAGTTTCTAAGAGCATCTAGATTATGTATAAAAGATGAAGATCATAAAGAGGAATGTGGTGATATAGCAAAAGACCTATTAGATCGAGGCTATAAGAAGCAAGAGAGAGAAATGCTCGGGAATCACGAACAACGAAAGGAAAGCCTTATTCCCATAGAAAAGATAAGGGGACAACAAAAACTTCTAGGAAATGAGAAACTGACCTCAGATGTACACCGACATATAGTAATGACATTTCTTCTGTATGTCAAGCAATAAAGAACAATTAGAAAAGTCTAATGACCATCACAAAATCAATAGTAGGCGATTTAATCCAAGATTTACTTTTTAAGAACAAACCTAATTTAAAAAAGTTGCTTTGTCAGACAACACCAAGAAAGGTACTTGCCTTTGCAATAGATGCAAAGCATGTTTGTACAAAGACAAGGATTTTTTTTTTTCTTTTTTTTTTTTTTTTTTTTTTTTCCCATCCTGTAAGTAAAATGGGAATATGGCACTAACAAATATGTGGACTGCAACACAAAGGACTTGATTTATGTAGCTAGATGTGACAGTTGCTCAGCATTCTATGTAGGGGAAGACTAACAAAATATTTAGAGGATTTTGCAGCACTACAGTGATACAAGACTGGATGTCGGAACAAATTTTCCAGCTTAGAAAAAGTGGATTTTAGCAATGGAGGTGGGGATATTAAGTAGTAAAACTGAGGTGGATAGCAGACCTCCGAGCAGATAAACAGCCTGGACTTGAGGGTTTTAAAGGGACCATGCCATTAAGGGTAGAAGCCTCAGGAAATGATGTAATAACTTAATTGGATGAAGGGATCTACTTATTCTCCTGTTTCTAATGGCTGTTTATGGATCTGAAGAAGGCAGTTTGCCGAAAGTGCTTGTCCTTGCAACAGCTATTTTGTGATTTTTAATCCGTTTTTTTAAACGCTTTGCCAGAGATTTTAACTTGGAGGCTTCTGCTGTCTCCGTGGCTGAACAGTGATAGTGATTTTTATTACTCGTTTACCTTGTTTATCTGTTCTCTTGGTGAGCTGGCATTTTTGTTTCTTTGTTTCAGTCTTGTATCCGAGGGGCATGGAAGATGGCAGTCTATTTGGAGAAGTAGGGGTGAGGAGCATAGTGTGGCTGCATGGATATAATTTATTATGAATTGCAGAATCCTCTTTAGATAACGTGGCTGTTATGCTTTCACTTTATTTTCATCCTTCCCTAACATCAGAAGGGTATGCAGAGTGTGAGTTTCATTTTGGGGGGAAGGTAGGGTAAGTAGGTGGGCACTCTTCTCCAGTATGATTTGTTTGTATGTATTTTGTCTTCTAGTTATGTTGTGTGCTCTTCGAACATTGTTGTTGGAATGTACTTTCTTCCTTGAAAGAACAGTGATTTGAATTCCTTTACTCATGGTTATGTTTAGGCCGTTTTTAAAATGGAAAAAGGTTAGAAAAAACACTTTAAACTGAATTTCTTTCCCTATTAATGACCTTTTTGTAAGGGGCTTAAAAAAGGTTCTAAAATGAACCTCCGTGCTAACTCCACTGCTTTTGGGACCTTTATGCCCCAAGGCTTAATTTAGTTAACTCCACAGTTATTACTGTCTACTCTTGGCCTGTTATGCTGAAAGGGTACAAGGAGAAAGTGTAAGGGTCTGACAGAATGACTGGGAAGAAAAAAAGTAACCCTGTGTGTAGGCTAGTAATGGGTGATTTTAGGTGTGGTTGAGGGCATAGGGCCACCCTTCTAGGGAGCAGTTTCACTTGAGGACAGCCCAGGTTATGCCTCATATTTTGTTCTGTCCCAAAAAAGTCTCTCTCTGTGTGTGCCTCTCTCTCGCAATGAAGAGTTTACACGGTTACAAAGGTGGTTTCAAGCTTGTATAATTTTTGCCCCAATGCCTGCTAAATATCAAGCCTCCTTTCCATCTGAAATTGACATCTGGCGGGGGGCTCATCCAGCCAGCCCTGTAGTGCTTTGTACTCTCATTGGCTCGCATGGTAGAATCTCATCACTGTTGATGGTGTGCCTGTCTCCTAAGGGTCATGTGCAGACAGTTAATGCTGTCACTCCTGGCACCCTCTCTGCATAGCATGACAGCCCTGTGCTGTTCAGTAGAGGCTCTTTCTCAGGATTGCAAAGGTGTGAGCCTGGTGACTACGATCATTCCATGTCTCTCCATCCCAGGATGAACACATTCCTCCCTTCCTGTGCCATCATTTTAAGCAGCTAGTAGAATTCCAGTCACCTGGCAGTAGTCACAGCTTTCACCTGGATGCTATCTTTGCAGGCTGCCACCTTGCAAATGATTCACTGTAAAATATACCTTTGATTTGATTGTGCTTAAGCCATTGTATGTCTCTGAATGCACTTAAAGCTTTGTCTGAAGTCTGGATTGCCTTATTGTGTATTGACCTTCCCTGCCGGGGCTACAGCGAGTGACTGTGTCCAATTTTACCTTTCCTTGTAAGTTTTTGCTTACGCAGGTTGTCTTTAAGTTCGTGGATGGATTTTCTTGGCTGCTGGCCTTGAAATGGCATAATTGTAGGCCTACTACTGTGTGTGTGTGTGTGTGTGTGTGTGTGTGTGTGTGTGTGTGTGTGTGTTAAACAATTTCTTTTGTTGGCCTGTATCGTAAGCCAACTATGGCTCACTTTTTCCTGTGTACGCTATTAACAAAGGCTTTTGACATATTGTGACTTAACATTTGGAATTGGGAGAGTACAATTTTATGAGGTTTTTCCATTATATTTTTCTGATTTTAAGACTTAATGTGAGGCAGCAGAGTGATCCCAGAAGTAACAAGGCTGCTTACTGTTTTTAATACACTAAAAAGTGATCTATGCCTTAAATGCTATGACAAAGTAAATTGGTTTAAATACTTTTGGCCTAACTATGTCATACAACGGACTTGTTTTTCAATTGAATTGTACAGGCCATAGGTCATATTAAAAGTGGAAATAGTTTTGAAATGATTTATTGTGGTCACTTTTTTATATCACAAAAACCTGGAATTTTAACAGGGGTGTGTGCACATTTTATATCCTGTGTGTGTGTGTTGATATGGCAGAATAAGACAAGCTTGTTTGCCATGTTAAACACAAGGACTTGGTTCAGTGATGGTCTGAAAGTTTGCAGTGCAAGAACTCGTCATTTTGAAGTAAGAGTAGTGAATGTGTTTATGCCAAAATGTGGAAAATTGAAAAAAACGATTGAAGTATGAAATGATTGGTTGCTTTTATCCAGGTACTTACTGTTCCTGGAACTGTCGGGACTGCCTATGGCCAGATTGCATTCACTTTTTTCCTCAAATTTTATAATGCTTCCTTTTTGAGCAAAGCATTGCGAGTACACAGCAGAAGTGCAGATATATTAAAATGTTTTGGCAAAGGTGCCCCCCTCCCCAGTATGCCCCAACTCCAAGGTGGTTTTCCTCTTGAGTTCAAATAAGTAGTGGTGCTTTAGTGAAATGAACTCTTCTCTTTCCTTGAAGGTAGCATGTCCTTAAGGGTAGTATAATTTAAAATGAGGGTGTCGGCCTTATTGTGGGTTGAAGGAGTAGAGCCCCCTTGCATTCCTTAAAATTTTACTCTTCGTTCCATTTTAGCTGTTTTGAATTTAAGTGACTCAACATTGTTTAATAATTTGCTCCAGGCTGCCGTCGGCTGCTTTTTTATTGTGTGTGGGGGTTGTTTACATTCCTTTACACTGATTCTTGGGCTTTGACTGCTGAGTTTTTTCCGCCTCTGGGTCTATAATCAGTTTTGTTTTCAGTTTTACCACTGGCATTCACTGTTTTCATCCCTGTGTACTTGCTGTAAGTTCAATTTGTGTTCCTGTATAGTTTGGATAATTGGGTAGCTTGTGTTCCTGTATAGTTCTTGGATAATTGATAACTGGGCAGCTTGCTTATTTATTGGCATTTGTTTACCTGGAACGTCCACTGGGCCAAGAACCCATTTTCAGTGGAGGCCCGGGGAGAAGTTCCATAAAGGCAGTTAGCATAACAATTGCATAATATTTGAACAGTTTATATAGAACAAGAAGCTTAGCTATGGAAGTCTTTGCACGCTGTTTGGTTTGTGACAGCTTTAAAGTATATTAGCTGAATATCTGTATAGATGCTGAACTCTAAATGTTTGTTTTACTTGTTTTGGTGGACTTGTTTTATTAAAATCTTGGTGCTTGTTAGTTTTTGAAAACTGGGAAAACCACATTTGTCAGCTTTATGTAGGAAGATTAAATTGGACCATTTGTCTTCCTTGTATTTTTTCATGGGTTCAGATATGTTGAATCGGATCCTGCTCAGGCTGTGGTGCCTATTGTGGTCATAATTTCATTTCTTTAAATTCACCTTTGCCTCTGGGTCAAATAAATCTTTTTACCTCTGTATTGTCTTTGATTTATAGCTCTGGGTCAGACATCCAACTCTACCTAGGCCATGCCTGCATCTTTGACCTGTACTATTCTAGCAAGAATTTCTTTAGGTCAGTCTTGATACTGAGCTAGGGTGTCCTGGTTCAAGGCTAACCAACGAAACACTGTTGGGCTGATCAAGAGAATGGCATTGGTATTACTTTAGGCTGATTATACGTTGATTAAGATAACCTCCCTTTTTGTTTTTTCTTCCTTTCCTGTGATTTCTCGTCCATAGCTGTTTTGTTCTAGAGATGTTAACTGTGATCTGTAGTACAGAATCTTGATTTGGTTCCTGTGTCATCTGCAGGTGATTACAGACCACACAATAGTGATGTGGTATGTAAATAAACTCTGGGGATACTAAGTATACTCCTCCTGTGCTGGCTGACAGTGGTGGCTTGGGAGGTTGTTCTGAAGCAGTGTTTAACCCCCAACCTTCCTGCATTTTATCAGAGCAAAGTCTAGTGGCAAACAAGCTGAGCAGGACAGAACCATCTGAATGGAAACTTCCAGGAATCAATCTGGTTGTGGTGAATACCTCAAACAGAGCTATTAATTTTATTTCAGAAAGGAGGACTAAACACATTCTGCACCAGGAGTCCTTGAAGGTAGGTCTCTTGTAGTTGGGAAAGTTTATTTCTACTGATATCCAGGGTCATTCTGAATGAGCATTGTAGTGACTCTTTTCTGGCCTAGGCAACTGTGGTTCTCTCTCTTGGAAATAGTTGGGACAATTACCATAAGCTTCCTCACAAATGGAATCTACTTAGATGAGCACAATGTTACACCAACCATGAATCATCTTCATTTAACTGCCTGGATGATAGGGTCTTGAAACTTAAGTCCTATATTAGCAAATGGAAAGGGTTTTCTAGTTGGTGCCAATAACATAACTAGCACCTATTCAGGGCTAGTTCTCTTGTTTTACAGCATGTTAGTATCCTATGTCCTTTCTTATTCCTCTATCAAGGTTATTGGTCATTTTTAGCATGTTTACCCATGGTTCCTCCTCTTTCAGTGTAGCCTTGTGTCAAAATGTTCTTTAACAGTTTTGCATGTGAAGCCTCCAAGAAAACTGGTGGCCCCTCCTTTGGATCTTGGCTTCTCTAACACAAAATTAACTTGCTTCATTTGAACCAGCTAATCTGACTGGCTTGATGTTCTTAACATGGAAAACAGTTTTAATGATTGCTGTCATCTCTGCAAGAAGGGTTAATTCAGAGATTGCAACTCTGATACCTTATCTAATTTTCCTTCTCCCAGGGGTGTTTATAAAGTGTCTAGCTCCTATTACTCCTTGGGGGGGGGGGGGTTGGCATTATGGTTTAGGTGTCAGAAATTTGGTTCTGACACAAGGTACAGGGTTTGTTTCTTGCCTTCAAGGGAAACTGGCCCAGTACTTGCCTATGAACCTGTGATGGCCCACTGCAGACTCTAAAGTATTCACATTTTTCATTATTTAGTCCTCTTCCTTATCTCTGCAAGAACATTTGCAAAGTTCCTAGAATCTCTCCCTTCTATAAAGGGGTCTGTACAGGCTGGGATTCCAAGAGAACATTCAAATTGTTTTTCTGGAGAGAACGTGGACAGGTCTGGTCAAAGAATTTTTCTAGGCCCAGGCAACAGTCGTGCTCCCTTTTTGAAATGGCAAGGGGCTATTCACACATGCTTCCTCACAGACTGGATTGGCTTCCTCAAGACAAGGGGTGTTTGATACATCCCGACCCTAAACAACTTAAGCTGCTTGGATCTTTCTTCTGAGAAAGTGCAGTAGGTGTTGCTGGAGAGAAGACAACCTGCTACTAGAAAATTGTATATTAGCAAATGGAGAGGTGTTGGTGTTTTTTTTTCTAGTGGGTGCCAAGAAAAGAAGTAGCACCCGTTCAGAGTTAGTACTTCTCCGGTTATACAGGATTTGAGAGAGCTCCTATGACCTGTCCTTCACTCAAAATTGTCTGCCATTTCAGCATGTCTGCCCATGGATTACCCTATTTCAGTGCAATCTCCTTGCAAAAATGTTTTTGAAAGGGCTGTTGCATGTGATGACTTCTAGAAGACAGGTGGCGCCTCCTTGGGATCTTAATTTTACATTTAGAAATACTAAATTTTGCTCCAATTTGAACCCAACTCATCAGGGTGACTTTGAGGCTCTTGACATGGAAGATGATTAAATGTTTGATTTTTTTTTTTTTACAAGAAGAGCAAATATCTGAGTCATAAGCTCTTACTTTCCACAAAGATAGGGTTTCTCTAAGCAGTCAGTTCACGGGTAAATGAAATGTGGATCTACCTCATGCCAAGCTGTTCATCTCTTCTTCTTTCCAGAACCTAAACACGAGGGGGAAAGGATAGTCCGTAATGTAGTACTAGTCATTTGTCCACATCTATCTCGACAGAGCAGAATCTTACTTCTGATTACTTGCTCATGTCTTGTGAAAGTAAGAAAAAAGGGCAACCTCTGTCAATACAGACCATTACCATATGGTTGTATCTGGGTATAACTTTTGTTACACCCACCACAGCCAAACTGTTGCAGTAAGTCGACTTATTCTGTCAGGGTCTTTGTTTCATCCGTGGCTTTTTGGAATGGCTGTTTTTATAGAAATATTCTAGAAGCAGCATCTTTATCCTCTCTGCATGCATTTACATATGCATAAAGCACTAATAAAATAGATTTCTTTCTTCGGGTCTAGGACCATCTTTGCTAGGACAATTCTCCAGGGGCTCCTGAGCTGTCCTCCTTCCTCCCAGTCTGTCTAAACTATGGTAATGTATCCATGTAGCTAGGCTACTACAACGGTGATAAGAATTAAGAAAGTAATACTGTTTGAACTTGCCATAACAGTAGATGTTCAGAGGATTGCTGCCACAGCCACTCTCCCTCCATTTTTTATGCATTTCATGCCAGGGTGTGGACACTTGATTTTCCTGACTTTGTCATACTCGGGGCTTTAACCTCCCTCTTATTTGGCATGAAATGTTTAAAGGGCTTGATGCCCAAACCTTTCAGATCAGCTTGAGCTTACTGACTGTTGTGTTAAAGGTGACCCAAAACTTTGGAAACTGGCCGACTGTTATTTCCTTAGTACTGTATAACCCATAATGGTCTCCACTGGAGTCTGTATCTTGCTGGTATGTTTTGCTTAGAACCTCCAATTAGATGTAGCTGTGAATATTTGCTTACAGGTTATTGAGGGTGGCCTCACTTTTGCAGCTCTATCATTACCTTTGTATCTGAGGAGTGGTGCCATTCCCACTGTTCTGTGATTTCTGTTTAACCTTGGCACTGCTGTCTTGGATCAGGAGAAGAGTTGGCGCAGTGTGTTGTGTGGTAGAAGGCATGCAAGTGCATGGCAAAACTTGGAGTGCCAAGTTATCCTGTAGCCTTGGCTGTAAGTGTTAAAGGTGGGGCTAGTCGTGTAGTTATGGTAATTAATGTAACCTGTGATGTGAGAGTGTTCAATCTCGCCGTTTGTTCTTACACCTGGGTTCGGAGCCGATCCTCGGCTCCGTGTCGGCCGCTTGGCAAAGCTCTGCATCGAGAAGAAGCTCGAGACCAACCTAACTCCCACAATCCCCCTCTGCCTTTGCCTTTACCTCCGATCTAGTTTGCCGCTGCAACGTTCGCATCATTTTTGATGAGCTCGGACCACCTCAAAGCTAAGATTATTTATTTCTTATATTTTTGGATAAAAAACTTCTCCTTTACTCTAAAGTTGACTGTGTGTGTGTTGAGTAGTGTATCGAGGATTTCTCGGTTCCGTATATAATATTTATATACTACTTGAGTTAATTCCCTCGGGGCCTACCCCACCCTTTAACTTTATCTACAGGATTGACTATAGGATTTGACTTGCCTTACAGGATTTGACATTTTTTACTGGATTTGACAATTTGTACTGGCTATTTCACTTGTACCTGGATTTGACTTTTGTATCATGTCTGAAAAAGCTAAATCAGGCTTCAAACGGTGCCAATGTGGACAGAAAATATCTGTCACGGATAATCGTATTCCTGCGTCTACTGTCTTGGCCCTCTCCATCTACAGGAAGTCTGTTCCATATGCCATTCTTTCAGTGGAAGGGTCATGACATATAGGCGCAGGAAACTTATGGATAGGGGCCTTTTGAAGCCTGCATTCCAAGAGGCTCTGGATGCATCAGACCAGGCATCTAAATCCTCGAAGGAATCGAAGACATTGGAGCCCATGTCATCGGCTCCGAGCTCTTCATTTAAAGTTCGATCACCGGTTCCACAGGCTTCGGGGCCGAGTGTTGAACTTTTGTCAGTTACCGAGCCTCGAGTCTTGGAACCGGTGACGGACCTTCCTCCTCCTGTACTTTTGAGGTCTGCTCCGTCTTCGATTCCTTCGACACGTTCTTCCAGGCCCCTCTCCGACACCGATGTAGACCGCGTGGTGCAGAAATTGATGGAGAATACGGCCTTGTCCAAACTCATCTCTGTCTCCTCTCAGTTTGTGTCGAGACTCGAAGGCCTTCCCTTATCTCCACCTGTTCCTCCTCCGAGGCCTATCCAGTCTTCGGAGCCGGGAGAGGCTGATCTGTTGATTGTGGAGCCCTCTGTGCCGGAACCGTCCTTTTCTCGGTCGGCACCGTTCACCTCGACTCCGTCGGATCCAGTACTGGAGTCTCGGAGCCGAAGATCCATCCTTGGATCCGGGACTGGGTCGGACCGATGTTTCGTTTCCGACTCTCCCTCTCGGGGCCTCGGCTCGGATCGACTCTGCTCCATCCTCGGGGTCGATGCCATCGGTGCCTGTCTCGGGGATTCCTCAGATTTCTTCGGAACCTGGGGATACCTCGACTCGGGACCCGGGGGCCTTCGATCTTATGAGGAAGGTGTTGTCTACTCAGACAACTACTTCAGCAGGAACGGCTTCTCCTTCCCATAAAGGTCCGTTATCCTCCTCTGCACCCACGGCTACATCTAAGCGTCGAGCACCAGTGTCTCAGCCACCCCTAGAGGGTGCCCCCTCTTCCTCGGAGGCTTCATCGGATGCCCCCCCCCCCCGAAGTAGTTCCGAGGAAAAGATTGTGTAAGAGGAGACACTTGGATTCCCCACAGGAATCCTTGACATCGGACGCTGACTTGGATGAGTCAGAAGGGTCCCCAAAATCACCATCAGAGGATGTCTCCTTTTCTGACATCCTGGAGATCCTAAAACAGAGAGGTGATTGGCAATCCCTACCCCCTTCTGAGGATGAGTCAGTCTTGCTGAAGGCATTCGGTGCTTGCCCTTCCTCCTCCTGGGTCACTCCGCCCTTCGATGAATTGATGGAATTGATTGCTCGGAGGGCGTGGGGAGACACCTGACACAGTGGAGCCAGTCCCTAGAAAGCCTAATAAATATATTACAGCCCCCCAAGACAAGGCTTATCTAACAAAGGGAGTTCCAGTGGACGCTATGGTGGTGGCAGCGGCCACGAAAAAGGAGATGTCTGAATCTTCCTCATCTGTCCATCCGCCTTCCTCATCTGTCCATCCGCCTAACAGAGATTCTACGACTATGGACAGGTATGGGAAGCGCATTTTTAGTTCAGTGGCTTTTTCCATGCAATCCCTGAACTATTTGACCCATTTCACACGGTTACAGAGGGATCTAATCAAAGAGTTGGGAGATGCCCTCCAGGGTACTCCAGATGCTGCTGTCTCGGAAGTTACAGCACATCTCAATACCCTTACATCTATTGAAAACACGTCCATGAGGCTGATCTCATACGCAGCCGAAGGGTCGAGTAGGGCAGCGGCTTCAGCGATTGCTCTTCGTAGACTATCCTGGATGTGCTTATGTTCCTTTGCGGAAGCCTTAAAGTCTTCCTTTACTAGCGCCCCATTTGATGGTGCCACTCTCTTTGGCCCAGAAGTAAAGGAGACCCTTACCCGGTGTGAGCAAGAGGGAAAGACTCTGTCTGCTGTCGGAGTCCGTTTTTCCACCCCATCCAGACCGTACCCCAAAGGGCAACGTGGTGGAAAAATGTGGTTTCGAAAACCCCAAGGCTCTTTCCCAGGCACACAGGGTGATGCCCCCTCTAGAGGCAGAGGAGGGGGCAGAGGTGGAAGAAGTCGCCCTGGCGGCAGAGGGGGTCCGCAAAACCAAGGTGACAGGGATACACTCCCCGGAAAACCTTTCCAGCACTCCTGAAAGGAGGCCCGACTGTCCTGCTCTGGAGGCAGTCGGGGGTCGCTTAGCTTTATACCCTCAGGCCTGGCAAAGTCTTACATCAGACAATTGGGTAAAAAGCATTGTTACCAGAGGATACAGAATTCCCTTCCTATTGCCCCCAATTCCGCAGAAGAGACTCCCAGATGTTCCGCCCCATCTGCGAGGCCCTGCAGCTATAGAAATTTCAAAGCTGCTAGAAAGAGTCATCCAGCCAGTCCCAGCGGACCAAAGAGGATTCGGAACTTACTCAAGGTTCTTTTTAGTTCCAAAAAAGACAGGGGACTGGAGGCCAATTCTGGACCTAAGCAAACTCAATACTTTCATCAAAGAAAAGTTCCGGATGGTCACGCTTCAATCGATCCTTCCAGAAGGACGACTGGATGTGCTCAATAGATCTAAAGGACGCATACTACCACATCAAAATGGCCAGGGCGTCCAGGGATCATTTGCGCTTCCGGCTGGGAGCCAGTCACTTTCAGTTTCGAGCCCTGCCCTTTGGTCTGACCTCAGCCCCCAGGGTTTTCACCAAATGTATGGCAGTGGTAGCGTCTCACTTGAGACGCCTGGGATTCCGGGTGTTTCCGTATCTGGATGACTGGCTCCTTTCTGCCACCACCGAGCGTCGACTGATTCAGGCCAGGGATTACACACTACAACTCTGTGTTCATCTCGGAATTTCCGTAAATTTTGAAAAATCTTTACTACAGCCATCACAGCATATCTCATTCATAGGAGCAGAATTGGATACGCGTTGCTTAATCCTAAGGCTTCCTCCAGAAAGGATAGCCTCACTTCAAAACCATATATCTCTTCTCCTATTATCCAAAAAATCTCCAGCAAAACTGGTTCTGAAGGTTTTGGGTCTCATGGCAGCTTCTCTCATTGCGATACCCTTGGGAAGACTGCACATGAGAGTTCAATGGCTACTATTTGCACAATGGTCGTTCCAGCAGTTACCTCTAATGCACAAAATTCACATCACGAACATATCCAAATCGCACCTAGCTTGGTGGCTTCAGACTTGCAATCTTTCCAGCGGAAGACCATTTGTGCTACCTACGCCGACAGCTACGGTGACCACGGACGCTTCCCTAATAGGGTGGGGGGGCATCTTTCAGGGACAGACAGTCCAAGGCGAATGGTCCAATTTGGAGTACAATCTGCACATCAATGTTCTAGAGTTGAGGGCAGTGTTTCTAGCGTTGCAACACTTTTCTCCCCTTCCTCTAGTGACCATTGCAGTTCAGACGGACAACATGTCCGTAGTCTGGTACATAAACAAACAAGGGGGAACCAAGTCCTATCAACTATGCAGAGAGGCCATGAGAATCTGGCAATGGGTGGAGTCCACGGGCCGCTTTTTGATAACAACGCACATCCCGGGGTTATCCAACGTCATAGCGGACAGGTTGAGCAGAGCCATCCTGTTACCTCACGAGTGGTCCCTCAGACAATTGCGAAGAAAGTTTTTCACAAGTGGGGCCAGCCTTCCTGTGATCTGTTTGCGTCTCCAATGAACGCCAAATGCAGGAGCTATTTTGCCCTATTACCCCCTCCAGGGGAAGTCCCCAGGGACGCTCTGGTTCACGTTTGGCCCCTGGGTCTCCTGTACGCTTTTCCTCCTGTTCCCCTGATTGCAAAATTTCTACAGAAGGACAATTATTCTCATTGCCCCATTCTGGCCTCGTCAAATCTGGTTCCCCTTCCTTATGGCACACCGAATTCGGGAACCCTGGATCCTGGACCCGGATCTGCTGACTCACTCGTCAGGGGCTCCCCACCCATCGCTACTCTCTCTCAGACTAGCAGCTTGGCTGCTCCGCTTCCCTTCATAGCCAGGTCTGAATTTCTTTCCCCTGCAGTTCAAAATATCCTGGTAGCTTCTCACAAAGCTTCCACTACAAAGATTTACACTAGTAAATGGAAATGCTTTGTGCACTGGGCAACTACACAACAATTGGACCCCGTAACAGCTCCTCTAAATAAGGTCTTGGAGTTTTTAACCGAACTGTTCCACCAAGGAGCTTCTCCTGCCACTTTGAGAGTGCAATTGGCTGCCATTTCAAATTTTCATGTGGGAGAAAGTGGGGCTCCTATTATGGCTCACAGACTTTGCAAGGCCTTTCTAAAAGGATCTTTCCATATTAGACCACCAGTTAGAAGTCCTACATCACCTTGGAACTTGAACCTTCTTTTATCACAGTTGATGCTACCACCTTTTGAACCAGCCTCTTCCTGTCCTTTGAACTTTTTGTCATGGAAGACCCTCTTTTTGGTGGCTATCACATCGGCCAGACTGGTATCGGAGCTTCAAGCTCTTTCTGTTAAACACCCTTATTTGATCTTTCACCCTGATAGAGTATCTCTTCGCACTAATCCATCCTTTCTTCCCAAAGTTTGCTCCGTTAATAATATTAATCAGTCCATTGAGCTTCCCACCTTTTTCAAAAACCATTCCAATAAATTGGAATATATGTTACACAAGTTAGATGTTCATAGACAACTCAGATTTTACTTGGGTAGAACAAAGGATGACAGGAAAACAGGCCAACTCTTTTTATAGCCTTTGCAGACAGCAAGAAGGGTATGGCAGTTACGAAACGAACCCTTTCCAAATGGCTTTCCGATTGTATTATTTTTGTTTATACTGCCTCAGAGCAAATTTTACCTGGCAAGCCCAAAGGGCACTCTACAAGATCAGTATCTACATCCCTGGCTCATGCAGCCCACCTACCGTTAGACACTATTTGTGCGGCTGCCACTTGGTCTAAACCACATACATTCATTACAAAGTAGACAAGATTTCTAGGGACAGGGCAACTTTTGGTTCCACTGTGCTCAGGAACGTTCTCCCCTGAGTTCCTCAGGAACATGGAGCTAGGGACGCTACCCAGGTGTAAGAACAAACGGCGAGATTGAACACTCTCACATATAGAAGTTATGTCCTTACCATAACGTTCTATGTGGAGTGTTCATCTCGCCATTGTTCTTACATTCCCACCCTCCCACCCTCAGGAAGAACGTCCAGTTTAGATGTCTGGTTTGGTTCTCCTACTTCTGCCTTTTGCAGTTGTTGTGGATATATTTTTCAGCAATGTGTTTCCTTCTTGGATTGAATGTGTTATATTCTTTCTGTTGACTTCTGGTTTGCTTGCAAACTAGATCGGAGGTAAAGGCAGAGGGGGATTGTGGGAGTTAGGTTGGTCTCGAGCTTCTTCTCGATGCAGAGCTTTGCCAAGCGGCCGACACGGAGCCGAGGATCGGCTCCGAACCCAGGTGTAAGAACAAAGGCGAGATGAACACTCCACATGGAACGTTATGGTAAGGACATAACTTCTATTTTCCATGCTGTATTGCTCTAAGGCTCATTTATGATCCAAGTTGCTTTGGTTTGTATGCAAACTGGTTCAAACATTTTCTTGAACGGACTGTAAGAACAAAGGTTTTCTGCCTAAAGTATAGGATAAGGGTCCCTTATGCTCTGCTACAAAGAGCTGTTGAATTGTAAGGAGATTACTTCAGTGAATGGTAGTACTGATATTAAAGTAACACTGAACCTTTTAAGCACATTATTTTGTATCCCTTCTGCACTGGTATGGGACAGTTGGTCTTTTTTGCAACATTGTATGCTCAGCAGCAGGTTACATGGATGATATCCACACCTTCAGCCGTAATGGAAAGCATTGTCCTAAAGAGCTGAAGATTGTCTACATGTAAAGTTAAATGGAGAAGGGTTAGTATTGCACATGTGAATTGCACCTAAATCTTTTCCCCCTACTTCACTGGCAGTTGATTTATCTTTTTTATGGTCCTATTGCCATTCTTCACAACTTTATGGTTTACCCCCACACACAGGTGTGAGTAAACATAGATGCAGACAGTGGCAGCAGAAAGTTTTGATACTGATTAGATGATTTATGTGGCTGTTTCAGCTGCACTAAGGTAGCTGCAGAAAGTTCTGAAATTTTAAATGCAGTAGTAGTAGATCTTTCTCTCTCTCTTTATCTAAGCAGGAACTGCATTAGAAATGCCTTGTTGCCACTTTATGTTTAGGGCTGGGAAGAGTTCAGTATTCCTTCTCCCCCTCCCCCTCCTCCTCCTAATTGTTTCAGGTAAGGGTTCCTGTTGGGCTGAAGACTTTTTTTTTTTTTTTTTTTTTTTATTTGATAACCATGTCTGCAAACAAAAAAGGAAATTATTTGGTTTTATTCAAGTCAGTTTTCAGTTGGATTTCTGTTTTTTCTGGGCTGACGGGATGGTCAAAGTTTTAATGACCAGGAAGTACAATACCAAGGCAACACCCACATTGCCACACACAGTCTCTGTTCCGTATATGTCTATAAGGCAGACCACCACTCAATACAGTGTTTTGTCACAGAAGCCTCCATTGTAATTTGGATCAGTGTCTGTCGCCAAACTGAACAAGGAGAGGGTAACAGTCATTTGTGAGGGGCCAGGAACACAAGTGCCAGTATGACTTTTTGTCTTGGTCCATGTAGGAATAAATTATCTGAGGCTTGCTTCTCTGGACTTTATGAAGATATGATGGAGCTCTTGGACTGTGTACCAGACCTGTATGAGCCTTTCACTAAGCAGCTTTCTACCTTCTCCAAGATGATGTCCCAGTACATACAAAATTGATTTTAGTCTGTTTAATTTTTGGTGTTCTTCGAAGGAAGTACAATATTTGTCAGTCTGGGAGGATGTGGTTGACAGACCGTGATGCTTTGCCAGGGATAGCCTGCACATGTTCTCTCTAGGCTTTCAAATATAGGCTGAAACATTGATACAGCATAGTGCCTTTTTAGGCATTGCCAACCTGATAAAACCATCTGACAGAGCTAAACCAACCCAGAATAATCTAAAGGAGAAGCTACTTAATGGCAAGGGTCTAAACAAAAAAAAAATGCACCTCAAGGTCGGTCAAGCCATTTGATACTTTTAGCTCCTCCACATTCAACTCCCTATAAGCAAAAATTCATACTACATCTTTGTGAGCTACAGGTCCCCTTTGACACAAGAAAACCATACCACTTATTTAAATGAACTCAAGTTGCACTCTTGTTTGCCCCAGCACCATAAGCTTGGATGAGTTCAACCTTTTATTATAAACTGAGAATCACTTGCAGGTACAAAGATTTGTGGTCCTGGTCAATGCCAATGCCTGGACCATTTGGACTGTGTGCCCACTAAGGGGCACCAACATCCTTGACCTAGTCTCACCCACCATGAGGTCATGATGAGAGAGTTATAAACATATACATATCACATCCTGTGTAGTGTCCTCACTGGTTTAACTCTGACTGTAAAAGCTCTCTCCTTTTTAAATAAAACAACTTGGGACATCATGTAGCCGTGGAACTTTTAATTCTAGAGCAAATTTCCTAACTTGAAGTGGGACGCTGGCAAAATTTCAAGTTCCTCAATCCCAGGGAACATTGCTGCCGATGCAGAGATGTTAACAAAATCCCTTTACAGTCCTGCTGCCGAGTCAAAGGTATATAACCCAAAATAAGCATCGGAAAAACTCTCAACGAGCCACCCTAGTGGAATCCCAATATTAATAGACTTTATAAGAAAAGGAGGAAATTCATTGCAAAAAATAATATGAAGTGAAATGCCCAACAAGGTAAGAACTTGTCATCAAACTGAAACAATCCTATAGACAAATAAAATTGAGGTAAAAGTAGCAGCATAGACTACAGACTATCGCAGGGCATCAAACTGAAACAGTCCTATAGACAAATAAAATTGAGGTAAAAGTAGCAGCGTAGACTACAGACTATTGCAGGACATTCTTCAGATATGTCTGAAACTTCAAAGGCAATGCACAACAATCTGTCAAATTTGTAAATGGAGCCACCTATACTGAGCTGGAGGATATCGCAAATCTACTAGCCATTAAATTTGGCTCCAGTTTTACCCTGCTTTCTCCCCTAGACACTTCTCTCCCAGCTATTCCTAAAGAAAAAGTCCTCTGTGTACTTTCCAAGGCCAATAATGCCACATCAGTGTAGCCTGATAATATCCCAGGATGTCGCCTTATCAAGAAACGGTGTCCATTAAAAGCTATGTTAATCATCGCCATCAAATTGGTTTCATGAAAGTGAATGGAGGATTGCAGCTGTTGCACTCTGTTCAAGAGCAGGCCATCCACAGACCGGGAAGCTACCGATCCATAATCCTGACAAGTCTGTTCATTAAGGCAACAGTCCAAGAAGAATCCTGGACATAAATAGACACAGGAAACTTGGTCACTTTTTTTTTTTTTTTTTTATTCATCAAGGGCAGGTTATGCATACTCAACATGGAGGACGACTTGTTGAAGGTAAGCAAAGCAATGGATGCAGGTAAAACTCGTATTGCCTACTTCAAACTAGCTAAAGCATTGAACACAGTACCCCACTGGGGCATTGTGGACAAGTTTACGAAATTACTTAACCCCAGTGTCACCCACTGGATAGCCAGCTGGCTTGCAGATAGGACACCTGAAGTCAGGATAGACGAGTTTATCTCCACAAAAACTGCAGTCACAAACCAAGTCCTCCAGGGCTCCAGTACTGGGGTTGGTCCTTTTGGGCATCTTACTTCTCTGAAGTTGAGGCTAACTTCAGAGGCACCTGGTTGACCAAGTTCATAGCCTGTTATAGACTAGGTGCAATCATAGAATCCCCCAGAAACACTGATGTCCAAGGAGGCCTTACACAGACTAATAACTGGTGCCAGAGTCATGGGGTAAAAGTTAATGCAAAAAATGCACAATACCTTTCTGAAAGATGAACACCCCTGGAAATACTGCATTGATGATATATCCCTAAGAGTTGACCCTGCAGTCAAGGCTTTAGGAACGTTTGTAGACAACGACATGGCCTTTTGACCATATGTACTGTAGTAGGGATCTCCGTTTTACATTGCCCGACTTGTAGGCAAGGTTATGGCAACTAGTTCCAAAGATGCCATTGTTCCGTTTACTGTACTCTCATTACCAATTGGAATTCAGTTTTGCGTTTGTGTACCTGACTGGGCAAATGCAACAGACTGCTGACAGGTTATTTGTATGGTATTCAAAGCACCCTGTAATTCATCCCTTATGGATCCATTCCACTTTTGCAAAACATTTTTGGAAACGCCCAGTCTAGGGAACTAAGCATAGTCTGCAGTGCAAATAAAATCTGCTGGAGGGACAGGTACAAGTTCCTAGAGACCTACTCTGTCTCTTGGAACAGGGTTCCCATCCATGTGAAGCTTGCACTTTTGTGTGCAACTTGGATCAGTGCATGGGGAATTGTAAATTTGCCCTGGTCTGACTCTACATCTCTGTTAGAGGAATCTTGTAAGTGCTTTACCAGTTCATCCCCAGGTGATGCTGCCTGTAAACTGAGAGGAATCGGAACCTGCCAGATTTATTTGAGGAGAGTGGATAGGCTTAAAGGCCCATTCGGATCTTTAGCCTAGTAATTAATGACCCTATAGAAATTGTAGTACTTGCCCAAAATTTACAGTAGATACGCTTAATATATTGTATTGTGATAAGGTAATTGAGGATGTTCTTCGTGTTTCACTGTTGCAGTCATCACCTGTGGGGGTTATCCCTGCTGTGCTAGCCCTCTGCCGGCCCGAATACTAGAGTCACTGTTTTTCTGTGTCGGCTGCTGTTGCTTGCTGACTGACGTCAAGTCGTCAGTGCTATAAAGGAAGGCAGCAGACACCATTAAATCAGTCTTTCTTGCCGTGGAGCCTGTAGCCGAAGCAGTTCGCAAGTGTGCCAGTCGGTTGCTACCAAAATTTGAATTGCAGTTGAAAATGTTTCAAACTAAGTAGCCCTTTGGGGATCCTTTTTTCTTGCACTCAGAGGTCCGAAAAAAACGATGGTCACCTGTGGAAAGCAAGTCCCACACCATTACTTCCGTTCATACTGCATCACTTGTTTAGGCCCAGACCTTGACGTCCCCCGTTGCCGGTTCTGTGCCCTCTTTAGCGTGAGGACCATTTGTCGAAGAGCTCTTGTTGTAGCCAGGCATTTTCATCTTCCGTCTTTGCATTCCAAAATGGCATCAGTCAGCTAACAATCTGTAGACATTCAGAAAAAACAGAAGGATACAGACCAGACAAGGCTAACCCTTCTGACGACTCAACCGCTATGCAGGTCATCAGCTCTCTGGAATTCAATGAGGTGCCTTTGCAGCCCCCGATGCCTGATCCAGCACTTTCATGGGCCTCTACTGAGACCCTTTTGGAGTCCGGTATGCAGCAGAAGTCGTCTTAGTCTTCCGAGCCTTTGGTTCTCTCTGCCTAGGTTGGGTCCGGATCTGCAACGCAGGCAACTGCTTCCGAGGATGTTTTTCGCACTACCAAATCTAGACAAAAAATGACGACGTCTCATCTGACTACAGTTTCTCTCAGACCGACGGATACTCTTAGGCCTAGAAGCAAGGCCACTCCTAGGAAATCTACATTTAGCCACCATTGTACTCCTCCACCACCCCAAGCTCAAATGCTTAAAATGCCGAAGGATCTTATCGCCCTTATCAGGGTAGTCAGACCACATCTTCTAAAAGGAAGAGACCTTTCTCCTGAAATTCTGACAGAACAAGATTCTGAGGAGTCTGATCTCTCCAGATATTTGAAGAGGAACCACCTATGAGGATGCAGAGGAGTCCATTCCTTCTGCCTCCCCACCAGAAGATCTTTCTTTTGGGGAAACCCTTCACACCCTCGGGGAACATTTCCACTGGGAATCCCAGGACTTCCCTCAGTCTAAGAAAAGACTTGAGTTTCTAGACCTGCCCCAGCACAGACCCTTGGCCATTTCCCCAATCATAGAGGTGGTGGATGATGTCTTCATGAATCCAGCTTGGCTCTTGACTGCCCTCCCTCCTGCTCCCAGAAAACCTGACCTGTATTAAAATACCGGATTCTGTCATATACCTGTACAGAAATCCTGCTGCAGACCCAGAGATCATTACACAGGGACCAAAAGGAGCTAAGGCTAGTTCTGCAAAGAATCCTATTCTTTCTGACAAGGACTCCAAAGCTCTGGGGTAAAAAAGTATACACCTCTGCAACCTTGGCTATTACAGCACTCGACTGTCAGTTCCACGTGTTAAAATATCAGCAACACACTTTGGCACTATTAAAACAAAAGATTTCAACCGTTCCTGACTGTGCCGATTTGAAAGCGTTAGCAGGTTTACTGCACTCTACTTGTCAAGTGGCCATACACTCTGTGGATATGATGCCCTAGCTGCCTCAAGCAGGGCAGTAGTTTTAGGATCTAGCATTAGGAGACATGCATGGTTGAAGGAACAACCTCTCCCTGATCATGTCAAATCTAAATTTACTTGATGCACCCTTGGATAAGGATGACTTGTTTGAAGTAAAAGTAGAAGTGCTTAAGATGGAAGATGAAGCAAAATCTATGCAAACAATAAAATATTTTTTTCCGGTACAACCTCCTAGGTACAGCAGGAATTTTCCCTCAAAGCACTGGGCCTTTCCTGGACCTAGCAGATGGGGGCAAGTTAAGCCCCGCAGGGGCAGACCAACCAGACTCCTATCCCAGAGACAGCACAGAACCAAACAGTGGATCAGTTCTGCTCCAGACAGGTAGGTCTAAGCCGTCCCTCTATGGCCAAAACTCTCAATGACTCCCACTCCCCCCCTCTGGCCTCTTCTCACTCACCAAAACCTAGGAGGAAGGCTCTCCCTCTGCAAAGAAATTTGTTTTCTGTAGCCAAGGACCAATGGGTCTTAAAGATCATTTTTCAGGGATACATATTCTCCTTCCACGAACTCCCAATTCCAATAGGGTACCCATACTTGCCTCCAAATCAGTGGGCAGAGGTATTGCAACAAGTCAAAACTCTCCTATCCCAAGGAACAGTAGAATCTGTCCCCTCAGATCAAACTGGTAACGGCTTTTATTCCAGACTATTCCTTGTCCCCAGAAAAGAGGGCACTTGATGCCCCATCCCGTATCTATCCATTCTGAACAACTCCTTGGTGGTCCCCAAATTCAGAATGCTAACTTTGCAGCAGCTGCTGCCTATGCTGACAAAAAAAATGCCTGGTTAGTTACCCTAGGTCTAAAAGGTGCATACTTCCACATCCCCATAAGGGAATCCTGCAGACAATTCCTTCGCTTCAGACCTGGCTCACAACACTTTCAGTTCTGTGCTCTACCCTTTGGCTTCTCTACTGCTCCCAGGGTGTTCATCAAATGCTTAGCCCCGGCCATAACCTTTTGCAGACAGAAAAATGTACAGATTTACCATTACCTGGACAAGTTCCTCATTCAGACAGATTGCAAAGAAAAGCTCCTCGGGGACCTCCTCTTTGTCAGAACCCTCCTTAGATTACACAATCAACGAGAAGAAATCAAAGCAAACGCCCTCCAGGAAGATCATTTTCTTGGGAGCACTGCTGGACATGGCATCCCAAATGGACTTCTATCCCCAGAAAAGCAGAGCTTCCTGCCTCTCTACTTTACCCAGCTGGATTCCAGAAGTCCCCTCACTGCAAGGAAGTTCTTGCAACCCTTTGGTACATGGTATCTTGCATCCTTCTAATTTCTCTGGCCAGGCTTCACATGAGAACCTCATGGGTACCAAAATAACCTTTGATATTGGCGCACACTACCTCTGGATACCTCTCTCCCACTGATTCCCTGTAGAAGGGCTGAGTTTCTGTGGTTGGGCAGGGGCCTGTGCCCAGATAAAGACTGTCCTTCACCCTCACCCAACCAGGCAGACCATTACCACCGACACCTCAGACATTGCTTGTGGCGCTCACCTAGAAGGCAGGTGCACCCAAGGTCTTTGGGATGCCCAGGACCTTCCCTTACACATCAACCAGAAGGAAATGATGGCAGTACAAAAGGCTCTGACTTCCTTCAAACTCTATCTCAAGCCAGGGGTTCTCCTTATGACAGACAACACCACAGTAATGTGGTACATCAACAAATGGAAGGACCTAGTCTTAACGTCTGTGCAGGCTAGCCATGAACCTCTGGCTGACTTCCTATTCCATGGGATAAGACCTAATAGCCCAGTACCTACCAGGGATCAACACCACCCTGGCAGACCACTTGAGTAGAAACTTACTGGACCCCCACGAATGGCAGCTCCACAGAAAAATCTTAAATCACTCGGGTGTGGGGGACTCTGGAGGTGTATCTCTTTGCTTCGCATCTCAACCATCGGCTGAAAAAATTGTGTACTAGGGAGTATCACCACATAGCATGGGAGGTGGATGCCTTGACCTTCCTCTGGAACACCCTCTTTGTGTACGCATTAGTTCCTCTGCCTCTTATTCCCAAGGTACTGATCAGAGTAAGGGAGGAGAGACCAAAGGCTATCCTCCTTGCTCAGCAGGGTAATACTCTAAAGGCAAACAAAAGGGGCCCCTGTTGAGCAAACGGGTCCTAGGCATTATCACAGAGGCCAGAAGGCCCAGCACCAGAAAATCTTATGCAGGGAAATGGAAAAGATTCTGCTCCTGGAGCCACTCTAGAGGGTTCAGTTCCTCACAACCTTCCATCCCTCTTATCCTGGACTACCTAGTGGAGCTACTTAATAGTGGCCTCTTTTTCTCCTCTGTTAAAATCTACTCCTCAGCCATTTCCTCTCATTTTGATACGGAACGGCCCCTGATGTTCTTCGTGTTTCACTGTTGCAGTCACATTTGGGTTATCTGCTTGCAGTAGCCCTCAGTTGGCCTGATTATCAAAGTCTTGGGTCCTGCGTCGGTTACTGTCTCATCTTCCGTGACGTCAGGTCGTCTGGAGTATCAAGCATGCAGCCAATGCCATCACACCAGTCTTTTTTGCCATGCGGTGCCCGAAGCAGAAGCAGTTCGCAAGTGCTGGTAGTCCGACTCCTGAGTTTCAGAACCGAAGTCTTCCAACTAAAGCAAAGTACCCCGTTGGGGAAACTTTTTTTTTTTTTTTTTTTTTTTTTTTTTTTTTTTTTTTTCTTGCTCTAAACCACCACCTTCTTTCAGCTTTTCCCGATTAGGGGTCTCCACAGTGGATTACCGGTTTCCATTTCTTCCTGTCCTCTGCATCTTGCTCTCACACCAACCACCTGCATGTCCTCTCTAACCACATCCATAAACCTTATCTTAGGCCTTCCTCTCTTCCTCTTACCTGGCAGCTTCATCTTTGGCATCCTTTTCCCAATATACCCAGCATCCCTCCTCACCACATTTCCAAACCAACGCAATCTCGCTTCTCTGGCTTTGTCTACAAACTGCCCAACCTGGGATGACCCTCTAATATACTTATTCCTAATCCTGTCTACCCTTCGCACACCCAGTGCAAATCTTAACATCTTTAATTCTGCCACATCCAGCTCTGACTCCTGCCTTTTTGTCAGTGCCACTGTCTCCAACCCATATAACGGAGCTGGTCTCACTACCCTTTTGTAGACCTTCTCTTTCACTCTTACTGGTACTAGTCTGTCACAAATCACTCCTGACGCACTCTTCTCCACCCTGCCTGTACTCTCTTCTTCACCTCTCTTCCACACTCGCCATTACTCTAAACTGTTGATCCCAAGTATTTAAACTCTTCCGCCTTCGCCAACTCTACTCCTTGCATCCTCACCATTCCTCTAGCCTCCTTTTCATTCACGCACACACATTCCGTCTTAGTCTGGCTTACCTTCATTCCTCTCCTCTCTAGAGCATATCTTCAACTCTCCAGGGTCTTCTCAACTTGTTCCCTACTCTCACTACATATCACAATGTCATGTTTCTTGCTCTAAACCGATGTCAGTAAAAGTCAATAATTGTATTTCTTGTGGAAAGCAAATACCTTCATAAAGATTTTCTTTCGTACTGTGTTCATTGCCTAGGCCCTGACAACGATGTACAAATCTCAGTTTTGTGCCTTATTTAAGCAACTAGCTATTCGTTGTCTGTATATTTACACTTCTAAATATTTTGGTACTTGGTTCAATTATCCAGATATGTCTTTGGTTAGTCATTAGACTACCAACATTCCAAAAAACGCAAAGATAAAGACAGGCCGCCTCGGTTCAAAGCTGCCGATGACGCTTCTCCTAAGCCAGTTGCCAATTCACCGACACTCGGGCGCATTTGCAGCCCCTGATACCCGCTACTTCAGATTCGCAGGCCTCTACTGAGACCAAGTCTGCATCTGGGTATGCCGCAAGATATTTCAAATGTGGAACCTGCGGATGTCTCTACCTTGGATGGGTCCGAAGCCACTGTGCAGGCACAGGCTTCTGAGGGTGTATTCAGGCCTACTGACTTGCATATTAAACAGACACCATCTTGTTCAAGGCCTAAATCTCGAAACATGTCTAGAAAACCGATGCCCGGACCGCATGGTCAGGCCTTTGTGCCCAAAAAACAAATAAGAATGGCTGAAGACCTTATTTCTTTAATCGGGGGAAGCCAGCCTTCCCCCTCTGAGACCTAGGACTGAACTTGCTTATGATACTTCTGACCAGGATTCTGAAATGTCTGTTTCCTCTAATGACCAGGATTTACCCTTATCTACCTATGAGGATTCTGATGCAGAGGACTCCCCCCCCGAGGATTTCTCTTAGTGAAACCTTGCATACTCTTGGGGATAATTTTCGTTGGGAAAGCCAGGATTACTCCGATTCCAAAAAGAGGCTTAGGGATTTCTTACTCCTGCCCCAGCACAGGCGTTTAGCTATCCCTCCTGTACATTTTTTTATGATGCCTTTTCAGAATCCAGCTTGGTCCCTGACTCTGTTGCCTCCTGCTCCCATAAAACCTGATGGATATTGCCGGGTTCCTGACTTTCACAAGTTCCTTTTTAAAAATCTTACTGTGGATCCTGAGGCCATTTCACAGGGACCCAAGGGCATTAAGGCTACTACTGCCAAAAATCCCACCTCCTCTGATAGAGACTCCAGGTCGCTGGATAGATGGGGTAAGAAGGTATACACTTCTGTAGCCGTGGTCATTACGGCCTTAAATTGCCCGTTTCATATGTTAAAAGTTTCAGCAACATATTATGGGATTGCTTAAACAGAAAATGATGTTAATTCCTGACTGTGCTGAAAATAACGATTTACAGGATTTAATGCATTCTGCTGGACAGGTTGGAAAATATACTTTGTAATGTGGTTTTGATTCACTAGAGGCATCTTGCAGGGCTGCTGTCACTGGGTCTGTACTTGGAAGACATGCTTTGCTTAAGGAGCAATCCTTGCCAGATCATGTTAAAGCTAAATTGCTGGATGCTCCCTTAAATCAGGACCGCCTGTTTGGCAACAACGCAGAAGTTCTTAAAAAGATGGAGGAAAAAGCTAAGTCCATGCAACTGTTAAAAGATTTCCTCCAAGTACAGCCTCCTACAAGTATAGCCTCCAAGATTTAGTAGGCATTGGCCATCTAAGAATTGGTCCTTTCCTGCCTATTCCAGGCCATCTCAGTCCAAACCCAGAACCAGCAGAACACCCAGGCTTCAGTCCCAGGTTATGCACAGGACTAAGAAGTGGGGGGGGGGGGGGCTCCCACTTCCAAATCTGGAAGTAGTAAGACTCCCCACCCCAT
>NC_056735.1:1587881235-1587891235 GCF_019279795.1 Protopterus annectens | reverse complement strand
TCAAAATTGCAGAAGATACCTCAGATTTCTTGCAGGTTCAACCCATTAGCAATTCTCTGCATTGCCCTTTGGCTTGCCTACTGCGCCCAGAGTCTTCACGAAATGCCTGGCATCAGTTATTGCATACTGCAGACTTCAAGGGATACAAATATACCCATTTTTGGACGACTGCCTGATCCAAGCGGACAGCAAGCACATACTTCTGAAACATCAAAATCCATGCCTCAGCCATTTCTGCAGAATACAACACTGATCCACCTTTATTCTCTCACCCCCTCTTAAAACGGTTCTTCAGAGGGGCTAAGAATATAAAACCCCCAAGGAAACAACCAATACCTGCTTGGGACCTCAATTTTATTCTAGAAAAGCTGATCTTGCCTCCTTTTAGCCAGCTGCCTCCACAGATTTGCAATATTTGTCCTAGAAAACAGCCTTCCTTCTGGCTATCACCTCAGCTCGCAGGGTATCGGAACTACAAGCCCTCATGGCTGTGCAGCCTTTCATCACTTTCCATCAGGATAGAGATGTTCTTCATTCCACATTGCTGCAGTCCTAACTATTGGGTAGTCCGCTGTCCAGTCGGCCCGAATACCAAAGTATATGGCTGACGTCGGTCAGGGCGCATTAGACTGACGTCAGTACGTCAGGGTACTAATGCGCATGACCGACGTCATATCCTCAGTCTTTTTTGCCGCATGGTCCGATGCAGAAGCAGTTTTGCGAGTGCAGGTTGGCGTTCTGAAATTTTCTGAAGTCGGAGTTTCAGACCGAATCAAAGTTGGCTAAGTACCCGTTAGAACATTTTGGTTTTTCGTAGCCTCAGTATTTAACCGGATGTCAGAAAAAGTGAATAACTGTATTTCTTGTGGGAAACAGATACCTCATAGGGATTACCATACCTTGTGTATACCTTGTTTAGGGCCTGAGCACGGCGTTGTTGCATGCCGCTCTTGTGCTAGATTTAACAAACGCACTATTAAGAGAAGGTTAGACTGTGCCAGGTTAGTGTTTGGGAAGCGTTGTAATTATAAAATGCCGCCGGATGCTCCGGCGCCCGCTTGGCCCAAAAAGCGCAAGGACAAAACAGCGAAGCCTAGGGTTGATGAACCGCAGTCCTGGACGCCGGTTCTTTAGAAAACTCAGTGGAGCCAGAGGTTTTGCCAGGAGTTTCTTTGGAGTCTCAGGCAGAGACTTTACTGTTGCAGGATGTGCCTTCTCAGGAGGTAGGCCAGGCTGAGGGGGCTTCTCAGGTAACTGTTCTTCCCTCTCTTCCCAAGGTAGTTAGAGCCTCTCCTTCTGTTTCCAAAACTTCTTTGAGAGGTAGGCCAAGTTTAGCTTCAGTGGGGGCTTCTCCTAGCACTTCAGGTTCTGTGCCTAAGAAACATATGCTTAAAATGGCAGAAGATTTAATTACTCTGATTAGAGGTTCTATGCCCCCTCCTGATAAGAGGCCTAGGGTGGAACCTGAGTTTGAGAGTTTTGAACAGTGTTCAGAGGCTTCTGAGTCTTCTGCGGAAGACTTGCAGGAGTATCCTCCTTATTCTGATTCTGATGTGGATGATTCCACTCCTACAGCTTCTCCTCCTGAGGATTTCTCATTTTCAGAGACTCTGCATTCCATGAGGGAGCACTTTAAATGGGAAGGCCAAGATTACTCTGATTCTAGGAAAAGGCTTAGGGAATTCTTGTTTTACCCCAGCATAGGCCCTTAGCTATACCTCCTGTGTTGAATGTGGTGGAAGATGTTTTTGCAGAGGCTTCCCTGAACCCTGATTCCTTGCCTCCTGCTCCTGTTAAACCTGATAGGTACTATAGGGTGCCTGAAGCTCATAAGTATCTTTTAAGAGTCCTAGGGCAGACCCGGAAACTGTTTCTCAGGGACCTAAAGGTGTTAAGGCCTCTGTTGTTAAAAACCCTGTTCCCACTGATAAAGAGGCAAGGGCTTTGGATAGATGGGGAAAGAAAGTGTATACTTCTTCCACTTTAGCCATGAGGGCGTTGAATTGTCAGTTTCACATGCTAAAATATCAAAATTATCTCCTTTCACAATTGAAATCTAAGGTGGATGCTTTGGCGGAAGGTATTGTGTGTAAAGAGTTGCTGGATTTAGTTCATGTGTCTGAACAAGTGGGTAAGCATTCTTTGCAATGTGGTTTTGATGCTGTACAGGCCTCCTCGAGGGTGGCTGCCACTAGTTCTGTTCTTCGCAGGCATGCCTGGTTGAGGGATCAGAATTTAGCTGAGCATGTTAAGACAAGGATTTTGGATGCTCCTTTACAGTCTGATGTGTTGTTTGGTTCGCCTGTGGAAGCAGTTTTAAAGAAAATGGAGGACAAAGCTAAGTCTATGCAAACTGTTAAAGATTTTTGCAGGTGCAGCCACCAAGTTTAGTAGAAATTGGCCTACTAAGGGATGGACATATCCTGCTTATGATTCCCAGTCTAGGGGTAGGTCTAGACGTGGTAGGGGCAGAGCTCAAGGTTCTTTTAGGCCTAGAACAGGAGTTCACCTGCTCAGACTTCTGGTGAGGGCAGGGGTCAGTCCTTTCGTAAACAGACCCAATGACCTGCCTTTTCAGCTGCCAGTAGATTCTCGTCTGGCAGCTCCTTTGGGAGGAAGACTGTCTCTTTCCAAAGAAAATTGGGATTTAATTACTCAAGACAGATGGGTGTTGGATATCATTCACCACGGTTACAGGTTTTATTTCCATACATTGCCCCCTTTCAGAGGCATGCCAGACGTTCCTCCTCCACAAAGGAAAGAGGCTCACAAGCAAATTTCTCTGTTACTCCAAATAGGGGCCATTCAGCCAGTCCCTGTATCAGAAAGGGGCCTAGGATTTTATTCTCGCCTGTTCCTAGTACCAAAGAAGGGGAACACGTGGGGACCAATTTTGGATTTATCTATCCTCAACACTTATCTGGACATTCCCAAGTTCAAGATGTTGACGTTACAACAGCTTTTACCTCTGCTGGGCAAAGATCACTGGATGGTAACTTTAGATCTCAAGGAAGCTTACCTTCATGTGCCTATAAGACTAAGTTGCAGGAAGTGTCTGCCTTTTCCAGCTGGGAATTCTCCTTATCAGTTCTCTGCATTGCCCTTTGGCTTTTCTTCTGCGCCCAGAGTATTCACAAAGGTTCTGGCTCCAGTGATAGCTTACTTCAGGCTAAAAGGAATTCAAATCTATCCTTACTTGGACGACTGCCTGATTCTGGCTCAAGAAAAGGAAGACCTTCTACAGCATCTGGAATATGTTATAGCAGTGCTAAGATGCCTAGGGTATTCTGTGAACGAAATAAAGTCCAGTCTAGTACCCTCTCAAGACATGTGCTTTCTGGGTGTGAGACTGAATACAGCAGCCCAGATGGCCTTTTAACCCCGGACAAACAAAAGAGTCTATCACTTTACTTCCATCAACTATCTCATCAGTCCGTGCTGACTGCAAGGACAGTCCTTCAAGCATTAGGGTTCATGGCATCTTGTATTCTGGTGCTTCCCAATGCCAAACTGCATATGAGGAAGCTACAATGGTATCTCAAAATGTATGGACACAGCACTGCCAGGATTTGGACACTGTCATTCAAATAATACCTTGCCTTCAAAAAGAATTTTTGTGGTGGGCTCAGGAATGTCACCTAAACAAGGGACTCTGTGACCCGCCAGAGGCGAGTCAGATTTTAACGACAGATGCCTCGGACATTGCTTGGGAGCTCATCTAAATGGAAAGTGGATACAAGACAAGTGGCCTGCCAGACTACAGCATCTACATATCAACATGAAGGAGATGTTAGCAGTCCAGTTTGCATTAATGGCTTTCAAGGAGTTACTTCTTCCAGGGCAGGTGTTGATTCTAACAGACAACACAACTGTCATGTGGTACATCAACAAACAAGGGGAACACATTCTTATCCTCTATGCAGGCAAGCAATGATTTTATGGGAGACTGCGCTCAGCTTGCAACTAACTCTTCAGGCAAGGTTTC
The DNA here is from genome assembly GCF_019279795.1 of Protopterus annectens. NCBI lineage: Eukaryota > Metazoa > Chordata > Ceratodontiformes > Protopteridae > Protopterus > Protopterus annectens. The sequence goes on along the minus strand of NC_056735.1, from coordinate 1,587,887,250 downwards.
TGCCGAGCACAGAACTCCTTAGCAGATGTGTTAAGCAGACAAATCATGGATCCCCACGAGTGGAAACTGGATCTTCATGTATTTCAGACATTGACAGTGTCATGGGGAACTCCAGACATAGATCTGTTCGCTTCTCCACTAAACCACCAGCTGCCAAAGTTTTGCACAAAGGGTTTCATCACACAGCTTGGAAAGTGGATGCTCTTTCTTTCAGTTGGAAAAATCTTCATGTGTATGCCTTTCCACCTCTGCCTCTTCTTCCAAAGGTGCTCTTAAAGATCAGACAAGACAAGCCAAGGATGATTTTAATAGCTCCAGATTGGCCTCGGCAACACTGGTACCCACTACTAAGGAGTCTGGTAAGGAAGCCTCCATGGCCTTTACCTTTGATTCCACATCTGTTATCTCAGAAGGACGGTCATCTGCTCAATGTCAAGCTTCACTCTCTTCATCTAACAGCCTGGCATATTCTGTGTTGAAACACAGCAGGTCTCAACTTCCTCAACAAGTTTTAAATGTGATTATGGAAGCTAGAAGACCTAGTACAAGGAAAGTGTACGCAAAAAAATGGAAGAGATTTTTATTTTGGAGTACAGCAAAGAATTTGGAGATTTCTGAGCCTAATTTGAGTGTGGCTCTTCAATATCTTACTGAGTTATTGGACAAAGGTTTGTCCTTCTCTTCCATTAAGATTCATGCTGCAGCAATTTCAGCTCACTATGATTGTGACCCACCATTGTTTTCGCATCCTTTGTTCAAGCAGTTTCTTAGAGGGGCAAAGAATATAAGACCCCCACGTAGAGCTCCTACTCCTGCTTGGGATCTCAATTTTGTGTTGGAAAACTTACTCTACAACCTTTTGAGCCTGCGGCTACTGCTGAATTGAAATACTTGTCATGGAAGACTGCTTTTCTGTTGGCTATTACTTCTGCAAGAAGGGTGTCTGAGTTGCAGGCCCTTATGGCAGTAGAGCCCTTTTGATTTTCCATAAGGATAGGGTATCATTACGTACTAATCCTTCCTTTATGCCTAAAGTGGTTTCTAGTGTGGCTTTAAACCAAACTATTCATTTGCCTACTTTTTATGCAGACCCCAAAATAAAGGGGAAAAGATTTTGCACACTTTAGATGTACACAGGCAATTGCGTTATTATTTAAGCAGGACTAAGGATTTTAGGCAGTCTCAGCAGTTGTTTGTTTCTTTTGCTTTGAGTTCAGGGCAAGCCTGTGTCAAAACAAACTATTTCTAGGTGGATTGGGTTTTGCATTGCATTTTGTTATTCCCATCATGGCAAGGAGATTCCAGCTGGGATTAGGCCTCATTCCACTAGGGCTACTGCCACTTCAACAGCATTCCTAAGGGGGGTGGCAACTAAGGATATTTTGGAGGCAGCTACTTGGAGTTCAGTGCATACTTTCTCTAAGCATTATCACCTTCCTCTCTACTCTAAGTCTAGGGCTGGTTTTGCCACAGCTATTTTGCAAGGCATGTTGTCAGCTCCTGCTTCTTTATGATTTTCCAGCCTCCCTTACCTCTGCTTTGGGATTCTACCCAATAGTTAGGACTGCAGCAATGTGGAATGAAGAACACAGTACAGTTTTGTACCTACCATAAATGTAGATGTTCGAGGATCCACATTGCTGCAGTCCAATTTACCCTCCCTCCTTCCCCTCTGTGTTTAGGGGTGGTTGTGTAGGTGAGGTTATATGCTGATAATTTTGTATATATTGTACATATTTTTGGTGCAGGTATATTGGGCCTTGTCTTTTTAGGGTCTTCTGACATCTGGGGCAAGAAAAGACTGAGGATATGACGTCGGTCATGCGCATTAGTACCCTGACGTACTGACGTCAGTCTAATGCGCCCTGACCGACGTCAGCCATATACTTTGGTATTCGGGCCGACTGGACAGCGGACTACCCAATAGTTAGGACTGCAGCAATGTGGATCCTCGAACATCTACATTTATGGTAGGTACAAAACTGTACTTTTCCTTACGAACCAACCCGTCCTTTATGCCAAAGGTGGTATCCAGGGTAGCTTTGAATCAGGCTATCCACTTACCTACCTTTTACCCTAATCCTCAAAACAAAGGGAAGAGACTACTACATTCCTTGGACATCCACAGACAGCTGCGTTATTATTTGGACAGAACGAAGCCTTTCAGAAAATCAGAACAACTCTTTTTGTGTCCTATGCTATAGGAGCTCAAGGGAAGCCAATTTCCAAACAGACAATCTCAAAATGGATAGCCCACTGCATACGCTTTTGTTACTCTTTTCATGGTAAAACTGTACCTGCAGGCATCGGATCTCACTCCACAAGGGCCACAGCTACCTCTGCAGCTTTCCTCAGAGGAGTTCCTACCAAAGATATTCTGGAAGCAGCCACTTGGAGTTCTGTACATACCTTCTCCAAGCACTACCACCTACCATATACTCCAAAACTAGAGCAGGCTTTGCCACTGCAGTCTTGCAGGGCATCCTGGCTCCTCCTAGTTCCACCTAGTGCCTACCACCCTGTGTGTAGCTTTGGGATTCTACCCATCTGTTATGACTGCAGCTGTATGCACGATTAACATAGTACAGTTTTGTACCTACCATAAATGTAGATGTTTGTTTGAGTGCTAATACAGCTGCAGTCCAGGTTTCCCTCCCTCCTTCCCCTCTTGGGACAGGCCTATTGGCTAACACCTCCTCATACAACCTGATTGGGGTATTCATTTATGGTGTATTTGCTTGCAACTACTGTATTTTGATTATATTGCATTGCATTATTACATAAATTTATGCATTGCCTTCCTTCTGGGGGCACCTGACATCTGGGGCAAGAAAAACTGAAGAAAATGGCGTTGGCTGTTTCTTTTATACCCCTGTCGCACTGACGTCAGGGAAGAAGCGACGACAACAGACGCCGGACCTAGACTTTGGAATTCGGCTGACCCGAGGACCCACCTGACAGCAGGAGAAGCCCATCTGTTATGACTGCAGCTGTATTAGCACTCTAACATCTACATTTATGGTAGGTACAAAACTGTACTTTAAGGGTCTTTCGGTGTATTTGCAGTTCGCGCAGTATGTGTCTGTTTATATATTTGCTTAAACAAGCTTTTGCGGTTATAATATAGATTTTTTTTATATATATATATATATATATATATATATATATATATATATATATATATATATATTGGTATAAAGTGCGAGTGGCAGACGTTTGTGCTGTACTTTGAGTGAATCCTTGCAGGTCTTGGTGCTAGAGGTCTCCTTTCATACTGAGTATTTTTTTTTTTTTTTGCTGCTGTCAGGCATTGCTTATTGGAGCTGGGTATATGCGTCAACAAATATTAGTATAAAGTGGGAGTGGCTACCATTCCCACTTTATACTAAAATTTGTTAATGTATATACAGCTGCACAAAATGTGTAAATTCTGATTGGTTAATTTCTCTTGGAAGATGTATGCTAATGTCATGGTTACATCTTTCTCTCTCCTTTGTGCACCTTACTTATACCGGACAATATTTAAATGCAGTTCTGAAGAAGTTCTAGATGATATTAAAGAATGAAAGCACTTGCCACTGATGCTTTCTTTTTAGTTTATAAGAAAGATGTTTGTTTTATTAGTACAGTTCTTAGTTTGTTACTGCAGTTTGGTTTTATTATTATATATGTAGTGTGTGTGTGTGTGTGTGTGTGTGTGTGTGTGTGTGTGTGTGTGTGTGTGTGTGTGTGTGTGTGTGTGTGTGTGTGTGTGTATATGTATATATATATATGTGTGTGTGTATATCTGTCTATACACAATACTATAAAAATAAATGTCCCTATCATAAGGTCGAGGTTTTAAAACTTTGGTCATTTAGAGTTCGACCTTTAATGATTTGAAGTTTTAAACGTTTGAATCTTGTACCGGAGATCGCCATATAGCGCGGAAAGGGAAGATTTCCCTTTTCTGCTCTCTGGTGTGATCTCTGAGTTGGCATATAAGTAGCAGGGGGTACGGGGGGGCTTGCCACCCCTGCTTGGAGAGTTTTTTTCAAAGTTCCAAGACTTCGCTCATTAAGTTTGACCTTCAATGAGTCAAAGTTTTGGATCTCCGATCTTATGATATTGACATATATATATATATATATATATATATATATATATATATATATATATATATATATATATATATATATATATGTGTGTGTGTGTGTATGTGTATATATATATATATATATATATGTGTGTGTGTGTGTGTGTGTGTGTGTGTGTGTGTGTGTGTGTGTATGGCTTTACCAGAAAGGCTCATCCAGACTCTGCTACACTTTGCTGTGAAGGAAAGGTTAGTTTGCTGTTATTTTTGTATTTCTGTATTGCCTTTCTATATTTTGAATACTGTAGTTTGTTTTCTTTACCTTGTGTTTTGCTTGCATTCTGTTTTAACAGCATATTAAAACTTCAAAAGAGACCACAGCTCTCTCTGTTCTGAGTCAGGCAGAATTGTTTCCCTCCCACCCATTTAAGTTGTCTTGTTAAATACCACTGTCTTTCTAGTTGCCCGCCTCTTATGTTAATCTGACCATATATCTCATTTCTCTCTACTTTCACTGGCTTATGTGAGTAATCACAAAACCATCACTTTTGAAATCCCACCCCTTCAATTATTTAAATTTATTGGCCATCCTACAGTATTTCATAGTACTAAAATACAAAAGTAACCACCCCTTTCAGTCCATCTTGCTGTTTTAAAAATAGTAACTCTCCACTAAACCTTAACTTTTTAAACAGGTAAAACTCAAGTTACCTACTTTCATATCTAACTTCTCTAGTGCACACTGCAGAGTGCATTCTTTTCAATCTTACCTTTAAGCATCCCTGTTACTAGCACTTTCTCTAATACCTAAAAAGATCAAAAAGATCATCTCTACTTGACTCCAAGTAGACTTTTCTCTATCTGTTAAACCTAGCACTTGCTCCTACAGTACTTATTACCTTGATACGGCACTCTTATAGATAGCACCCCAAAAAGGCAAACCCCATTTCTCGGTCACCACGTCCCGGAATCTCTTTTAAAGTTTTTTTGTCTAGTCCTTCTAGCATGTCGAGGGATCAGTTGCTAGTGTCCTCTCCTGCTCAGCTGGTGAACCTGGGAATATTGAGGCAATGTTACAATTGCCTCATGTACACAGACAACCCTCTCCTCCTCCCACAAAACACAAATACATGCGAGAGATGCAACTATACGGCCAAACTAGAGGCTGAGCTCTCTCAACATAGGACTGGCAAGACCAGTCAGGAGGAGAAGGTTACCACACACACTATAGACCCAGTCTCACATAGTACCATCACAACCTCAAATCATACACATAAACACACAAAGACATACTCAGCGGTTCTGATCAAAAATCTACCAAAACAGCAGAGGCCACCAAAGCAGACACCCAAACAACCACCACCTCAGAACACAACACCTGCAACACATAGACCTCACAGTCAGAGTGTCAAACAGTCACAGCCCTTAAGGCCAAACACAATGCCAGACACACTAGTCATTGGTGACTCCATAGTCAGACACACTGATGTCCCACTCACCAGACTGAGTAAGGAGAAGGTCACAGTAAGCTGCCTGTCGGGCGCTAGAATCCGCCACATAACGCAAGCACTCAGGTCTCTCAACAGCAGGTACAAATATGACTCAGTCATTGTCCACGCTGGTGTAAACGACCTGAGACGCACTCCTTGGACTACATGAAAAGAGACATTGAGGAGCTCTCTGATTATGTAGCCCAGGCAGGTATGACCCTGACCTTGAGCAGTATCCTACCTTCACCAAGAATGATGCCACAATACAGAGATAAGATGATCAGCTTTAACAATTGGCTTAAACTCTGGTGTCATTCAAAGGGGATCCAATGTCTGTCTGCCTGGGATGACATGCTGGACAAGCCACGCTGCTTCGCAAGGGATGGCTTGCACCTGTCACCCCTGGGATTCCGGATATTGGCAAAGGCTCTTGTCACCCCATAGTGCCTT
>NC_056735.1:1587833735-1587876235 GCF_019279795.1 Protopterus annectens | reverse complement strand
TCGTGACTCCAAACATCGGCACCGAGTCTCCTTCTTAGTGCATCGGCTAGGGGAACCCCGACTCCAATTATGGTTTCGGAGACTGGTCGGTCCTCTGATTCTGGTGGACCCGCCTTCGAGGCCATGAGGAGCGCACTGGCCAGGTCCTCAGTGACATCACTCGAGTCAGCCACTCCTTCCCAGGACACCCCTATCAGTGGACAGCGGGGCTCCAAAGCCTGAAGATACCCCCATGCGTGGTCCCCAGTTTTCTGAGGGCCCTTCAGAGTCCTTGCCTGAGGAGCCTCCCAGAAAGATTGTGCAAGAGGAAGCACATACACTCCTCGGACTTGTCAGTCACCTCAGATACCGACCTCTGACGCAGAGGGGTCCCCTAAATCGTCCTCCGATGTCTCATTCTTTGACATCCTGGAGATTTTGAGGCAGAGAAGCGATTGGCCTTCCAAAACCCCCTCTGAGGAGGAGTCCGTCTTCCTCAAGGCCTTCGGAGCCCGACTTTTTGCTTCCTGGGCGTCTCCGCCCTTTGAATTGTTGGGCCTTATTTGTCGAAGGGTGTGCGAACAGCCTGACTCCGTGGAACCGGTACCCAGCCGCCCAAACAGGTTTCTGTCTGCACCCCCAGGAAAAGAGTTCTTAACTAAAGGAGTTCCTGTAGATGCCATGGTGGTGGTGTCTGCCACTCAGCAGGACGTTGCAGAGGCTTCTGCTTCCGTTCATCCTCCTAACAAGGAGTCCAGGAGTATGTATCCATATGGGAAGCATACCCTGTCTTCAGCGACCTTTACCCTGCGGTCGTTTAACTACCTTTGTCACTTTACTCTGCTCCAAAGGGATCTCCTCAAAGAATTGGGAGATACTCATCGGGTAACTTGCCTGAGGCGGTGAATCAGACTGTCAACACCCAGTTGTCTACCCTTTCCTCTATTGTCAACTCGTCCATGAGGCTCATATCCTATGCGGCCGAGGGGGCGGGTAGGGCAGCTAGCTCAGGCGTAGCCCTCAGGAGGCAAGCCTGGCTGCACCTGTGCCACTTCGTGGAGGCCTTCAAGTCTTTTTTCACGGACTCTCCTTTTGATGGGTCCTCACTCTTTGGACCCAAAGTGAAAGACACTCTCCCCAGATGTGAGCAGGAGGGTAAGACTTTTTCTGCCGTAGGGGCCTGTTTTTCGCTTCCCTCTAGGCCTTATCCCAAGGCACAGAGGGGGGAGGGAAGATGTGGTTCAGGAAGTCTCTGAAGTCTTTCCCTGCCAATCATGGTGATGACCCCCCCCCCTCCAGGGGCAGAGGAGGGAGGAATTACTCTGGAAGGCGTCGCCCTAGGGGCGAGGGAGGCCCCCGCAACTCAGGAGACTGCGAATCCTTTCATGGATCCTCCTACCAACGTCCCTGAGGGACTGCCCGACTGTGCTGCTCCAGAGCCTGTCGGGGGCCGTTTTTCGAGGCACCCTCAAGCCTGGGAAAGCATCACTCAGGATAGATGGGTGCTCCGAATAATTACCGGAGGTTACACCATTCCCTTTATCACGTTCCCTCCCTCATCCAAGAAAATCCCAGACGTTCCACCCAGTCAAAGGGATCAAGCAGCGCTAGAGGTCTCAAAGCTGCTGGAAAAAGGAGTCATCCAACCAGTCCCCGCAGACCAGATCGGATCAGGAACTTACTCGAGATTATTTTTGATGCCGAAAAGAACAGGCGACCTGAGACCCATCCTGGATCTCTGCCGTTTAAACCGCTTCGTCCTGAAGTCCAAGTTCCGAATGGTCACTTTTCAGTCCATTTTTCCCTTATTGGAAAAAAGAGTATGGATGTGCTCCATCGACCTCAAGGATGCCTACTACCACATCAAGATAAACAAGGCATCCAGGAGTCGCCTACGCTTCCGGCTGGGAGGCAGCCATTTCCAATTTAGTGCCCTGCCCTTTGGTCTCACCACAGCCCCCAGGGTGTTTACCAAATGTTTAGCAGTAGTGACAGCTCTCCTGAGACGTCAGGGATTCCAGGTGTTTCCATATCTGCACGACTGGCTTCTCATCAGGCATCTTCTCGTTCGAGCAACGAAGGCTACCATCACATTGGGCCAATACCTAGGGATTACCTTCAACTGGAAAAAATCTGTCTTGCGGCCATCACAGCGTGTTGCATTTATCAGCGCAGAGCTGGAATCCGTCCAAATGAGGGCTTTTTTTCCAACAGAAAGAATAAAAGTGCTGCAGGCTCAAGTTTTGGCCTTACTACCCCTCAAAGTCCAGGCCAGACTTGTTCAACTACTAGGATCAATGGCGGCTACCATCATGCTAGCACCGCTAGCCAGGCTACGTATGCGGATCCTCCAGTGGCTTCTGTCAGTCCAGTGGTCCTTTCAGGAATTCCCTCTCTCATCCGATTCTTATGGAACAATGCCGACAGGACCTATGTTGGTGGCTTCATTCAACCAATGTGGACAAAGGCAGCCCCCTAACCCCCCTGTCTCCTACCGCCACAGTGACCACGGACGCTTCCCAGATAGGGTGGGGGGGGCATTATCTGGGCGGAACGGTCCAAGGCACGTGGCAGGATCACTAGGTACACTTGCACATCAATGTCCAAGAGATGAGGGCAGTGCTTCTAGCGTACTTCAGAGCTCTCTTCCCAAGGGAATGATTGCTATTCTTTCTGACAGCATGTCAGTCGTGTGATACCTGAACAAGCAGGGAGGAACCAAGTCCTATCCCCTCTGCAGAGAGGCCATGAGAGTGTGGAACTGGGCAGTGTCTTCCCAACGTTTTCTAGTGGCAACACACATTCCGGGTAAGTCCAATGTGATAGCAGGCTAAGCAGAGCTATTCTGATGCCTCACGAGTGGTCCCTGAATGACCGAGTTGCGACTCCGATCTTCTCCAGGTGGGGTCAGCCTTGCTGCGATCTGTTTGCCAGTCCCTTCAGTGCCAAGTGCAGCAGGTACTTCACTCTGATCCCCCCTCAGGGGGAGTCCCCCAGGGATGCTGTAGTCCACGATTGGCCCCCCGGTCTGCTTTATGCCTTTCCTCAGTTTCCTCTATTGTCAAGAGTGATTCAGAAGGCAACTTCTTTGGGAAGCAAGATGATTCTAATCGCACCACACTAGCCCCGTCAAGTTTGGTTTCCTTTTCTTCTGAAGTACACAGTGGATGGCCTTTGGACTCTGGACCCAGCTCCAGACCTATTGACTCATCTGTCGGGGCAGTTCCATCCATCACTACGAACCCTCAGGTTGACAGCTTGGCTTCTCTACTTCCATCCTTAGTCAGACTACACTCTTTTTTTTTTTTTTTTTTTTTTTCACCTGAGGTGGTACATATCCTGTCTTCTCACAAGTCCTCCACTAGAAAGATATACTCTAGCAAATGGAGGAGATTTGCTATTTGGGCTCAAGCACATAATCTAGACCCCTTCACAGCCCCCTTGTCTGCAGTCTTAGACTTTTTGGCTATGCTCTTCAGACATGGTTCCGCTCCCTCTACCATTAAGGTACAGCTGGCGGCCATTTCTAATTTCCACGTTTCATATGAGCCTTCCCTTATGGGCCATAAACTTTGTAAAGCCTTCCTGAAAGGAGCCTGGTTACTTCGTCCCCCAGTAGCACAATCAGTCGTGCCATGGGATTTAAACTTGGTGCTTCGAACAATAACTTCTGCTCCCTTTGAGCCGGCTGCTTGTGAATTAAAATATTTGTCTTGGAAGACAGCTTTTCTGGTCGCCATTACTTCGGCCAGGAGGGTATCGGAGCTTCAAGCCCTTTCCATTAAAAGCCCCTATTTGATCTTCCATAAGGATAGGATTTCCTTGAGACTCAACCCTTCCTTCCTTCCTAAGGTATCTTCCACTTTGTCTTCATTAATCTATTGAGTTGCCAGTTTTCTTTCCAAAATTTTCAAACAAAGCGGAATTCAAATTTCACCAGCTGGATGTACATGGATGGCTATGGCTTTATTTGCACTGGACGAAACTCCACAGGAAATCGGATCAGTTGTTTGTGTCCTTTTCAGAGAACAAGAAGGGTAGTCCTGTGACTAGGAGTACTATTGCTAGGTGGATTACAGACTGTATTTCTTTTATTTACGAATCAGCAGGCAGAGTTTTACTTTTCCCGGTTAAGGCTCGTTCTACCAGGGCTATGGCTGCCTCAGTAGCTTATCGTGCTAGGCTCTCTTTGGATGACATCTGTGCTGCGGCCACCTGGACCTCTCCGCACACCTTTATTTCTCATTACAAGCTGGTCGTGGCGTCTAGAGGCTGGGCTTCCTTTGGTTCCACGGTGCTCAGGAGTATTTTTCTGTGAGCCTCACAGGATATAGGTGCTAGGGACGCTGTCCCGTCAGTAATGAATGTAAGCAAGATAGGACCACATTACATCAATTACTAGCGATAGATGTATGTGGTCCATCTCGCCTACATTCTTGCGTGCCCACCAACCTTCCCCCTTCCTGGTGGACTTGGAGGAAATTACATTCTTAGACCCTTCTGAGGGTGTTTTTTTTTCTCTCTTCTTGCTTGTGTTATTTTCTGTGAGGTTGTGTATGTAACACTGTTATATGGTTGGCAAGCAAGATCTGGGGTTTGGGCGTGGTGCATCTTGGAATACCAGGTTAGCCCAGCCAATTAGAGACTTTGTGCTAGTAACTATTTGCTCTGAGCCCGTCAGTAATGAATGTAGGAGAGATGGACCACATACAGCTATTGTTATGGTAAGTACATAGCTAATTGATCGAGTTTTCAGAAACTTGAAATTCATATGGAGCTTCTAACAATCAACCAGATGGCCAGAAAGGCCACAAAGGGGGAGAACCTCTGGCTTATTTGAAGGGTCCAGGAGATATCCCACAGATTCTCATTTGGGTGGATGTACTGGGTACCCTTATGGAGGTATATTAGGAGTAGGCTTTCCCTCCTATAGTATCTCAGGTTACTCCCGGAAAGAGAAAACAGAAGACATGACTTCTTTTCTCTCCTGTCACTCCACTCAGATTAACAGGAGTGTGGTACAAGTTTGCCCAAGGGCTTTTTAAATCCTTAATCTTAAACCTCCCAATTTTTCATTTCCTTCTCCTTCCACTCTCCAGAAAAGGAATAGACCTTTTCTTAAGATGAGCAGTTATCAGATTCTGGTGCCTTTAGAAGACTGAATCTAGGAATAATGGTCATTAGTGAGACATCCCCTTCATGTAGGCCCCCGCCAGATGATCTGTCCTTTGTGTTGTAAGGTCAAAAATACTACAGAGGATTGGCCTGTGTCGCTGCCTCTGCAGTCTTCCCCGTGGCAATATTTTTCCAAGTTAGATGGTTGAAGAACATTGGCTCATACTGCTACCTCTTGCCTCAGCAAAGTCTGTCTTTAAGTATTCCATTTCTGAAATCATTTTATGTCTGTCCTCTGCATTCAATGTCCTGTGTAAACCCCAAACATGCATCTGTGCATCCCTGGGCAGACTCGTGTTTACATTTATTTTTTTTCCTCCTTCTCATAAGGCCAGGAGACCAAAGCATACCATCTGATAAGGTGTTCAGGGTTTCAAATGTGGTCGGTGAGTGTCATCTTATCTGACACTCTGGAACAGAGTTAACTGAACTGTATATCAGCTCTGTTCTAGTCTCTTCCAAAACTTCTGAGATAAAATGATACGGAACATTACTTAACCACTTGCTTTGAAATAGCTTTTTACTAACAGGGATGGGACTTTGGGCTGAAGAATGTATTGCTACTTGGTCTGTTCCTGATGCATCGCTTCCCAGGACCTCATCAAAGATTTCCAAAAGGTAAAGTGCTTGTAGGTAGATGTTTGTTAGTGAGGTGTTTCTATGAAGTCACCTTCTCAGCTTCTTAGGCATTGTCTAAGCCTCTCCCCTCTTCCCAAGAAAAAGGGTGTTCAAAGATGAAAATTGGGTCACAAAGCTTTAACCATAGTTGCTTCTATTGTCTTATTTGCAGTCCTGACAGCTACTGCAACCTACCAGTACTGCTTGAGGGGAGTGGTTAACATGGACACGTGTGTCCTAGCATGGCTAGTTAACTTTTTTGATCTCTTATCTCTTCCCCCCCCCCCCCCAAAAAAAAAAAAAGTATATCTTGGTGACATCGTAGTTTTCAGAGTTCTTGAACAGGATTATATATTTGCATAAGCTGCAGTCCATTTTCTGCCTTTTAGGGAGGGGTAAATCTGCTGCCTTGCTACTCCTTATTCCAGAGGGAAGTGGAGAGCTGTACTGTCTCTGACCTAAGTGGGCAGGGTACTCTGCTATTACTAGGCATGACAGATTTTTTTGGTACAGAACTGTCTGGAGACCATGTGGATGTTTGGCTCAAAATGGGTGAGTTATTAAACACAAGATGTTGGCAGTTTAGAGTCTCCAAAGTGCACCAAGCTTTTCCCAGTGTGCTAGTCCATAGTAGCAGACACCTTCTTGAAGATGTGCACTAAGCTTTTCCCAGTGTGCTAGTCCATAGTAGCAGATGCCTCCTTGAATATGTAACCTGGATATCTTGTCAGCACAACTAGCTTCTGTTCTAGTTGATGGGCTTACTGGACTGGCTCTTGTTCTACTTGAAGGTCTTACTGGTCATAACTTTAAATTTGAGCTTCTCTTGTCCCTGAATTTTGGTTGGGGGTGTTCTTTCTGGTCCTAGCTTTAAAGGCTGTAACACGTCCTTCCTGCACTTGCGTTGGATGATGATCATTGTCAGATGCTCATGCCTTTGGCAGGAGTTAGTATTTTCTTTGGCAACCTGGTTGAGGTTACAGAAGTGCTTTTAGTCTCTGATTCTTTTGCCTTGTTGAGGTCAATCTTCATGGCTGTTTGTATGCTTGGAAGATGCTGATGATTCAGTAGTCTTAAGGAGTTTGCTGCTACAAAGTCATTGTAAACCTTGCAGATTTTTTCTTTTTGTTTGTGATGGACTCTTGTGTTGCAGTTCTAGAATGGTAGACACTACTATTGTTATGAATGTGGACCGTTTCCTTCCTCAAGCACAGCACATTGCAGGTTTTCACAACTGATGCATTAATAACTCCCTTGGGCTTTCCCTTTGTTCTAGAAAAGTCACTTGTCTAAAAATGGTGGCTTCAGAGCTTTTGCTCTACAAGCTTTGGGAATTGGATTCCTACCAGACCATTGCTGTAGTACGTGACTAGACAGAGCAGAATGTGCATGTACCCTTTCTGTTTATAAAGGCAGTGCAGGTCTTGCAGGCGGTGTAGACTTTAGCATCCCTCTATGGATGGCATTGCATTGATGGGCCCTTCTCAGCCTGTTCAAACCTAACAGTCCATGTTAATTCCCTCACAACCAGTACAAGTGTGTCCAAACATAGGTAGCTGCAGCCAACTTCTGGAGCTATAGGTAATGGAAGCATTCTGGTTATCCTTTAACTTTGATTGCAGAGCACAGAAAATAAACATGGGTTGTGGCCCCAAATAGGGTGTACTTCAGGTTGTTTGTTCCATAGTAATACCGGAAACTATATGCTAGCACAAGTAAGGAAGTCCTGTCTGGTTGGGGTGATAGCATGGTTTTACCTCAAAGCCTGGTCTTCTAATGTAGATCCTGTACTTCTGCTGGTCTCCCTGGTATCCTGTGGCTTCATGGTTATCTTGGGACACTTATTTAATTTGGGTGTTTGTTGCCACATAGAGTGCAGGTTTAGGGCATCTCTGTGCAGAAATGACATTGGATGGTAAAACTGTGGCCCAGCATCAGCTAGTAAAAACAGCTTGTCAAAGGGGTTCTGCATGTCTTTCTGCATTAGAAGACCCCTTCTCCATTTTAACTTCTGAATTTCATGGCTCTTGTGCTTGCTTATTGTCTGACTGCAAACCTTTTGTCTTTTGATGTACTTTCACTTGTTCCACAGGACTTAAACTCTCAAAAGTGGTGTTGTGATTCCCTATAAGATCAGTCCATTGTTAGCCCAGTTTTTTTCTGCAGAGAAGGAGCTCCATGGTGTGCATCAGCAGCCTATGGCTCACCTGAAGGGAGTGGGTGAAATTAGGGCAACCCTTTTTTTTTTTTTTTTTTTTATTATTATTATTTTTCCCCTTGAGGTAGGGATGTGTTGATTTTTAGCTAAACTGACTGTTTTCATAGAGCATATGCACACCTCGTCAATTAGCTGCTTGTTGCTGTCAGGTGCCAGTCCACTTAAAGGGTGAGAAATGTTTCTGTGGCAGACATTTGTGCTGTACGTACTTGGTTGAGTGAATCCTTGTGGGGCTTGGTGCTAGAGGTCTCCTTTCATACTGAGTATTTGTATCTTTTTTGCTGTCTGGCATTGGTTATTGGAGGAACTGGATAGGTGGGTATGAGGTGGTCTTTGAGGAGCACATGTAGTGTTGGAAGTAATATTGGAATAAGAATGTTATGCTTTTTGCCTGAGGTACCTCCCTGAAACGTTATCCAAGTATCAGTTCTTGTTTTTAAACTGTGGTACGTAACATCTCATTAGTTTTCTCAAGGGAGTCTTTTTGTTAGGTTATTTTTTCAAGTTGTGCAAAAAAAACTTCAGCTCTGAGGATAGAACAAAAATCTTTACATTTGTATGGCTTTAATCAAAGCCATATTTTTTCTTTCCTTTGTAAACATTTTTAGAATATCTACTGTGCAGATGAATTTGGCTTATAATGGTTTCTTTGTCATTTTAGATTCCCACAAAGAAAAACATAAAGAGAAGGACAGAGAACACAAACACAAAGATCACAAAAAGGAGAAGTCCAAACACAGTAACAGGTAAGAGAATGGATATCTGCGTGAATAAGGCTATTGGTTCATTTCTGTAGTATTACAGAGATCTTGTGTTTATGCATGTATTGTGGTTCTGTACATGGGCACCTATTTGTGTGTGTATAGCAGACATGAGTGTTTACATGTTTATTGTGAACATCAATTTCTGTAGTCAAGTGGGGATGCTCATCCTACTGATCATTGCTGTAGTAAGTAGCCTTAGCTATACGAGTTGTATCTTGCACAGGATATAGCAGCCAGCCAGCTTTCCAAAGCTCCAAAGAGCTTTGTTTGGGTCATGGGCAGAAACACTGACCCCTTCTTTCCAAATTCCATGCTGAAAGTCAGTCTTGTTCTGTGTTCACGTTTAGGTTTTGCAACTCCTTCATGAACAGTGTGTTCTAGTTAATGCCTCCAATCAAGGGCCCATCCCCTCCTTGGTACCGCACTGTTGTGTTGTTGTCTTTGACTCTGGGACCTTTTGAACAAACTGCAAGTTGCAACATTAAGTTTTTATCATGGAAGACAGCCCTTTTGGTGGCTGTAACTTCTGCTAAGAGGGTTTCCAAACTGCAAGTCTTATCCTTTAAGCCTCCTTGCATAGACAACTCAGGTTTTACCTGCACAGGATCAAAACACACAGGAAGTCTGGCTCTTTGTAGCATCCTCATCTAATAGACTGGGGCAGGCGGTGTCAAAAATTACCTTGGCAAAATGGATATCTAGCTCATTTTGTACATTTACTCTGTCAAAGGATTGGAATTACCTAGTCCTCCCAGGGCACATTCCACTAGATCTATGGCTACTACTTCTACCTTCTATTCTAAAACCTCTATTGATGGTATTTGTGCGGTAGCAACATGGTCGAACAGTCGCACCTTTGTGTTGCTCTACAAGTTGAATATCGTATCCAAGAGCAGGGCCTCCTTTGGTTCGATGGTACTTCGGCATGTCCTTCCAATAAGACCACCCAGGATCTACATGTCTGGTGACTCTCACCCTTTCTTGAGGAGGAATGAAGAAGACATCAGATTAAAAAATTGTTTTACCATAACTTGGAATCTCTGTTGCCTTCATTCATTCCTCCTCACTTTCTCACCCAACCATCTCCCTCCTCCTTTTTTCTAGAGTAACCTGCATTATGAAGGGACTCCTGTGTCTGAGATTTTCTGCAGTTCCTTTCTGTGTGGTGATGCATTTATGGAAGCAACAAACTTGATCTGAGGTACTTGGGTGGATGTAAGGGATTATGGGTAGGAGGGAGGAGTTTGAGAGTCAGATCCAAGTCTGTAGAATGTGGTCGAGTTGGATCCGAGACTCTTATGAGGATGAGTGAAGGAAGACCACACAAATGCCAAGTTAATAAGACATAACTTTTTTTTTTTTTTTTTTTTTTTTTTTTTTTTTTTTGTTATTGGAGAAATAGTTTAGTTTTCTTTTGTTTTGTGGGACTTGCATAGTGTTTAAAAAGTGCTTTTTACTGTGCTTTTCTGTAAAAAAAAAAAAAAAAATAAATGAATAACTTTTTTGTAGACTGGTGGTAACCGGCTTTTGCTGCTTGTCTTTCTTAGGAAAGAGGAACCATTTTTGTCTTGACCATGGAACATGCTGTGGTCCCACAGTCAGTCCTCCAGCAACAACAAGAAATAATTAAGCAAATAGCTTTTCCTTCTACAACAGGCAAGTGATTTGCTTAGCTGCAGGTGGGTGACACTGCTGTGACCATTTGTTTATACCTCAGACCATCTTTTACCCTGAATTGCTCTGGTGTAGCACCTGCAGCCACTATGGACTGGTGGTTAGCGATGTTCTGCGGCTGTTGGGTCCCCTCAGTGGGCAAGAGAGAGAGACACTTTCCTCTCCTTTAATTAGGAATAGGGAAGGTTTGTTGCGGCAGAATGCTGTACCCATCCCTGGGGAAGCCGCTGCTGCCATTAGGAACACAATTGGTCTCAATTTTCCTGTCCAAAAGAAACCAATCCAAGCATTTATTTCTTTGGATAGGAGTAGTTTACTGGTTGTAGTTCAGGGTTTAATTCCGGCTGTTGATCCTCTTTGTAAAGTAGTTTCTGATAAAAGGAGGGATATCTCTTTTTCTGAAGAGATGCACAATTCTGAATCTGAACAGGAAAATGCAGGGGTGAATGCAGGTTTTTTTTTTTCCCCCTCAGATTTCTGATTCACAGTCTGAGGAGAGCTCCATTCGGGATTCTCCCTGTGGGGGGAGGGGGGTTCTCTTGCTCTGAAACTAGTTCTAGAATGTGCTGGTGTAATCAGTTGGAGAACACTGAGGTTCATCGACAAGCTCAAGATTTTCAACCCCACCCCCCCCCCCCCAAAAAAAAAAATTAAGGAATTCTCTCTTTCCCTCATCCAGTTTTGGCAAAAAGCAGAATAAATAATCTTAAAGTACAGGTAAACCTACATTTAAGAAGAAATGGCAAAAAGTCTCCAACCTCCCAAAACAAAGAACAGTCCAAGTCCGACTCAAGAGATCTTGTGACTCCTATCCTGGCACTTTTTTCTTCAGAAAGTCTGAATCTCCATTTTTTTCTGTGGTAACCATTTAACACACATTGGTTCTGAAAAATTCATCAATGTTGCAAATGGAAGTGGGAGATAATTCCTCCCTTTTTTAGGTGGTCATTTCTCACCCTCCAGATCCAACTTCCACCTGTTCATCAAATGCTGTTTCAAGGAGTAATATAACCATTTTCTCGTTCCCAGGTGGGGAAGGGATTTTATTCCGGGATGTTGTTGGTGCCAAAGAAAATGGTTAGAGGCCAGTTTTGGATCTTTCTTTCCTAAGCCTGTTTATGATGGTGCTTTAATTCAGAATGTCACTTTGCAGACTGTTGCCTCCTCCACTTAGTTTTTGGGTAACACTAAACTTGAGATGCCGATCCTATCCCATTTCATCCAGACTTGAAGAATTTCTTAATGTGATCCAGATGCACAAAACATTACCAGCTCTCTGCCTTGTCCTTTGGCCTATCTGCTGTACCAAGAGTGTTCACAAAGAGTGTTGCTCCAGTTGTTTATCATTGCAGGCTACAGGGTATTGACATGTTCACTTATTTAGACTTGTCTTTTCAGAGTCTTCATGTCGGGATTCTTTCTTGGATGGGTTTTACAAGCTGTTATTCCAAGAGAGCATTCAAAAGTCGTTCTTCATAGATTTATAGGCAAGTATGAGGCTAGCTGCCTTTGTGGCCAGTTTTAGGCCTAACAATCTTCCCTCAAAGGTGCTTCACGCAGGAGTGTGTTCCTGGGAAATCAGCTAGACACCTCAGTTCAAAGAGCTTTTCTTCCATAGGTAAAAGAAAATAGATCTAGACCTATTTCTAAGGGTTTCCAGTGAGATTTCAGACACTGCAAGGGAGTACTTCAGGGTTTTGGATCCTGTGGTGTATGATTATCAATACCCCCGGCAAGACTGCATTTGAGGAAGGTAGTGGTATCTGAAATCTCTTTGGTCCCAGTGCCAACACCTTTAACTTTTCAATCCCCATACGGGAGGTTGTCAAAAGAGAAGTCATTTGGGGAGAGACAACAGATGACCTTAAATCCATGTCTTCCCTTCTGTGTCCCTGCTCCAAAGCATTCACCACAAAGAAACCCCCCCCCCCTCCAGTGCTTGGGATCTTAATTTTGAGTTGGTGGACCCTTGCTCCATTTGAACCAGCTAATTTGGCTTGTTTTATGTTCTTAATATGGAAAACCGTTTTACTGATTGCTGTGACCTCTGCAAGAAGGATATCTGGGCTAACTTGCTGTAAGAGCTTGCAACTTAATCTCATTTTCCATAGCGCAGGATTTCTTTGAGAAGTAATCCTCGATTTTATGGCTAAGTGGTTTCTGAGTTTACTGTACTGTCCCTGGTTTCTTTCCTGAATCTAAAAAGGAGTGAGAGGATAGTCTATACCCTGGATGTCAGACAGCTCTGACGCTATCTTGACGGCACTAAATTTTCAGATCAGTTATTCATTTCTTGAAGGTAAGAAGGGGCAACCTCCTGTCAAAATGGACCATTTCCAAATGTTTGTCTAAGGTTATTACTTTCTGCTGTATTCTCCATAACAAAACTATTTGGAGAAGGTCAAGGCCCCCACCATAGTAGGGCCTTGGTTTCAACTTTGGCTTTTTGGAAAGGGTTCGATTCTGGAAGTATTCTAGAAGATGCTAGTCCTCTGTACATACTTTTTACAAAGCACTATAATCTCGATTCCTTTTTTAGATCCAGAGCAGGCTTTAAGACCATTTCCAATGGCTTCTGGTCTGTTGTGCTTCCACCTCCCAAATGTAGTTTGCTAAGGTAATCTAGCCGTGTCGTTAAGGCTGCTGCAGTAGTGATCAATATGATGAATGTTGTACATTTGTTCAAGTTCACTTTTACCATAACAGTAAATGTTCAAATAATCACTGCTGAATTTAACTGCCTCTTCCCTCCATCCCCCTTGTTTTTGGTGTGCTTTTTATGCCAGGTTTGGACATTTTATTTCTTGTTCCTAAATGTTTCTTTTTAGGGTTCAGCCTCCTTCTCTCTGTTGGCAGAAAAGCTGTGAAGGGCTTCGCACACACACTCTTGTCTGTGAGCTCAGCTTGAGCTGCCTGACAATTTGGGTGTCACGCCCTGAAACTTTGGAAGCTAACCAGCTGTTATATCCTTAAAATGATAGAACCCACATAGCGAAGGCTGCTGCAACAGTGATGATCTAACATCTACTGTTCTGGTGAATTAACTTAAACTACTGTTTTCTTCTCCTTTCAGCCACAAAGAAAGAAGAAAATTTAATAAACAGCCTTGGACACCACAGCAGGCTGATAATCTGCAGCAGAGGCAGTTTGACTCTGCTGTGGCAGTTTGTGTTCCTCAGTCCATTCATCTTTTTCCTTGGCTCCTTCTGATGTAGTCCCTCCAGCCAGGAGGTTAAATGCATCTTCTAAGGCTGTTGTAGTGCACTTGTCTGGCAAGGGAGAACCCTTCTGCTTCAGTCCTGGGAGAAGAAGGGAATACTTCTCTGCCTGGCCAGACTAGATTGCCCCTCACTAGGAATGTTTTGCTTTGTAGAAGTAGATTTGTTGCTTCAGAAATTCCCATCAGAAGAAGGAAAAAGTTACAGATCTTCTCCTGTTATTTTGAACAGGAATGATTTATTGGGCGTAGTTCAGGGTTCAGTTTGTGCTGTCTAGCACTGCTGTTTCTGGCAAATACAAAAGGGATTCTTCGTTATCTAAATATGTTCAAAATCTTGGATATGCCACTTGATGTCCTTAAAGGATGCATCTGCAGTACTAACATATGGGTTGTCCTGCCTCAGGCAGCCCTTCGGTCGGCCGGATTCCAAAGCCTGGGTCTGGCCTCTGCTGATGTCGCACTTCACCCGACGTCATAGCTGCTGTTTGTTGGGTATACAGCCGACGCCATTTTCCTCTGTCTTTCTTGCCGCGCGGCGCCCGAAGCAGAAGCTGTTTGCAAGTGCCGGTCGGTCAGATCCAGAGATTTCTACTACCAAAGACTTCTAAAAAGCTAAGTACCCCGTTGGGGACTCTTTCTTGCCTCAGCCGATGTCAGACAAAGTAAATAATTGTTTAACTTGTGGGAAACAAATACCTCATAAGGATTTCCACTCTTACTGCCTTCCTTGCTTAGGCCCAGACCGTGACGTATCAGCTTGTCTAGCCTGTGCTTCCTTCAACCGACGGACGCTTAGACGTCGGTCGGAGTTTGCAGAGGAGTTTTTTGGTCCCGCTTTTGCATACAAAATGCCGTCGGAGACTCCGACTACACAATTAGTTAAAAAGCGCAAGGAAAAGGACCGACACTCGCAGTCCGCGGTTTCGGCTGAAACCACGGATAGGCCAACCGCGAGTGTCTCTGTTTCGGCTGAAACCGAGCCCTCGGTTCTTCCTTCGGCCGAAAGCATGCCTCCGATAGCCGAGGCCTCGCAGAGCATGGCTGAATCTGCTGCTGAATTTACTGCTACAGAAGCAGGCACCCAGGATTTGTCAGACACTATTCCTTTAGACATATCTACCCCTGCACGTGGGGCTGCTAGACCCCCTGCTTCTATGTCTATCAAGGCTTTTGCCAGGGCTAAAGCAGCTAAATCTTCTAAGGCCTTACCTGCTAAAATTCCCTCACATAGGCCTCCCTCTAGTTCCCAAATACTCAGCCTGGCTGAGGATCTCATTTCTTTGATCAGGGGATCCCAACCTCACCCAGACAGGGCCTCTCAGCCCCCTCCAGATAAGAGGCCTAGGACTGAACCCCCGGAACCTGTTTCTACAGACTATTCCTCGGATGACTCGGACCCTCACGAAGGCCCATATTCTCCTTATGAGGATTCTGATGCAGAAGACTCAATTCCTTCTGCTTTTCCTCCTGAAGAATTTTCTTTTGGGGAAACCTTACATGCTATGAGGGAACACTTCCAATGGCAGGGCCAGGATTTTTCAGATTCAAGGAAAAGGCTAAGGACTTTTTTACACTTACCACAGCATAGGCCTTTAGCCATTCCTCCAGTACTAACAGTTGTTGATGATGCATATAATGATGCCTGTACTGCCCCTGATTCTCTTCCTCCGGCCCCTGCCAAGCCTGACAGATATTATAGGGTTCCGGACACACACTACCATTTGTATAAGGCTCCTGTTGCAGACCCTGAAACCATTTCACAGGGCCCTAATGGTGTGGCAGCTGCCTCTGCCAAAAACCCTCTTCCCTCTGAAAGGGAATCTAGAGCATTAGATAGATGGGGTAAAAAGGTTTATACCTCTGCTACTCTTTCGGCCAGGGCCTTAAACTGTCAATTTCACATGATTCAGTAGAAGGAATTTTTGTTAGACCAGCTAAATAAAAAACTGTCCTCTCCTGAACCTATAGACCGCAAGTCCCTTCAGGATTTGGTACATAACTCTCAGCAGGTCAGTAACCATTTCTTAAAATGTGGCTATGATGCACTGGAGGCTTCCTTTAGATCAGCTATGACTGGAACAGTGATTCGAAGGCATGCCTGGTTAAAAGAACAATCCTTACCAGACCATGTTAAGTCAAAACTCCTAGATGCTCCCATGGAAAAACAAAGTTTGTTTGGCTCCCCTGCACAGGAGGTTCTAAAGAAGGTGGAAGAAAAAGCAAAATCTGTCCAAACAGTCAAGGATTTCTTACAGGTCCAACCTCAGAGGTTTAGCAGAAATTGGCCTTCGAAGAATTGGTCCTTTCCAGACAACTCCAGAGCACAGAGAGGCAGAAATAGACGCCCAAGAGGCAGAGGTCAATCTAGGGGTGCCTACACGGGACGTCAGTGGCAACCTACCAACCAGAGAAGTACTGCCACAGATTCAACTACAACCACTTCCACAGGGCAGACACAATGACTTGGCTCTGGTTCCGCCTACCAGGGAACAACTGGAAGCACCCTTGGGCGGAAAGCTAGCCTTATTTTCCGACAACTGGCATTACATCACAGGAGACAATGGACTTTACAAACAATAGACAAGGGCTACAGGTTTCACTTCCACACTCTACCAAAAAAGAGAGGAATGCCAAACCTACCACCAAGCCAAAAAACAGACGCTCTAAGACAAATCAACAACCTACTAAGGATGAGAGCTATAGAAAAGGTACCGCCTATGGAGCAAGGCCAAGGATTTTACTCCAGGCTTTTCCTTGTACCAAGAAAAGAAAATCAATGGAGACCTATTCTCGACTTGTCCGCACTGAACACATGTCTCATTGTTCCAAAATTCAAAATGCTGACCCTCCAGCAACTTCTTCCCATGCTGGGCAAGGAGTCTTGGCTGGTGACTCTAGATCTCAAGGAGGCATACCTGCACGTCCCTATACGACCAGATTGCAGAAGACACATCAGATTTCTTGCAGGATCAGAGCATTATCAATTCTCAGCATTGCCCTTTGGCTTATCTACTGCACCCAGAGTATTCACGAAATGCCTGGCATCCGTAATTGCTCATTGCAGGCTTCAGGGAATTCAAATTTACCCATACCTGGACGACTGCCTAATACAAGCGGACAACAAGGAAAAATTAACAAAAGATTTGGAAAATGTCATGCAACTGTTGCAAGCCTTGGGATACACAGTCAACATGAAAAAATCAAGACTAGTACCATCCCAAAGGATAACTTTCTTGGGTGCAGAACTGGATACATCAACTCAAATGGCTTTTCTCACAGAAGAAAAACGAAAGCAACTACCAGTCTACTTCATGACATTAACAACCCAAACTCAGCTTACTGCAAGGAAAGTCCTGCAAGCCCCGGGTTACATGGCATCCTGCATAATATTGGTTCCGCATGCCAGGCTGCATATGAGGAAGTTGCAATGGTACCTAAGGAATGTATGGTCTCAACACAAGCACAGTCTAGAAGCCCAGATTCCAATAATTCCATGCCTGAAGCAAGAATTCCTGTGGTGGGCTCAGGCCTGTCAGTTGAACAGAGGATTGTCTTTCCACAAACCTCATCCAAGCCAAACCATCACCACGGATGCCTCAGACCTAGGATGGGGGGCACACATGGTGGACGCCTCAGACCTAGGATGGGGGGCACACATGGTGGACAAGTGTATACAAGGCCTATGGACCCAAGACCAGCTGAACCTACACATAAATCTAAAGGAGATGCTGGCAGTGAAACATGCGATCCAGGCATTCAGACCACTCCTTCAACAGGGTCATCTGCTGATAAGGACGGACAATACCACAGTCATGTGGTACATCAACAAACAGGGAGGTACACATTCATATCCTCTATGCCGGATGGCAATGGACCTGTGGAATGTGGCCCTGAATCTCAACATTCAACTTCAGGCCAGATTTGTACCAGGAAAAGAAAATTCTCTAGCAGACACCTTAAGCAGAACTACCACGGATGCTCACGAATGGATGCTGCATCCAGATATCTTCAAAGCCATAACAAAGAAATGGGGACTACCACAGATAGACCTGTTCGCCTCCCCACACAACCACCAATTGAAGAAATTCTGCACAAGAGCATACCACCCACTTGCTTGGAGGGTGGACTCCCTTTCCTTCAGCTGGAAAAACCTGATAGCATATGCATTTCCACCTCTTCCCTTGATGTACAAAGTTCTACTGAAGATCAGAGAGGATCAGCCAAGGGTAATTCTGATAGCTCCAGACTGGCCGAGGCAACATTGGTACCCGCTTGAGGAGCATGTCTGACACACGCTTGGCCACTACCTCTATGCCCCTTACTACTAACACAGGACAACTACAAGATCCTACATCCAAACTTGAAAACACTGCAGCTAGCTGCTTGGAATATTGCATAAAACAAAATAACCCAGGTTTATCTCAGAGGGTTAAGGACATTATCCTGGAGGCACGCCGACCTTCCACAAGGAAGACTTATTCAGCCAAGTGGAAAAGATACCTCATTTGGAGTGCAGCAAAGGGAGAAAATGTCTCATTGGCAAACATAGCACACATCCTGGAATATTTAGCAGAGCTGTTCCACAATGGCCTGTCTTACTCCTCCATTAAGATTCATGCATCAGCAATTTCAGCAGAATACAACATGGATCCTCCTGTCTTCTCTCATCCTCTACTCGGGCAGTTCTTGAGAGGAATCAAAAATGTAAAACCTCCAAGGAAACCACCTTTACCTACATGGGATCTCAACTTTGTGCTGGAAAAGTTAACACTTCCCCCTTTTGAACCAGCAGCAAAAGCAGAATTACAATTCTTGTCTTGGAAAACTGCTTTCCTGCTGGCAATTACTTCAGCAAGAAGGGTATCTGAGTTACAGGCATTAATGGCAGTACAACCCTTCCTTATCTTCCATCAGGACAGAGTCTCTCTGAGAACTAACCCTACCTTTATGCCAAAAGTGGTCTCCAGAGTATCATTGAACCAAGCGATTCATTTACCTACATTCTTCCCCAACCCACAGAACAGGGGGGAAAGACTGCTACATACCTTGGATGTACACAGACAATTGCGCTACTATCTGGACAGAACCAAGACCAGCAGAAAAACTGACCAGCTTCTGGTAGCATATGCAACAGGAATAAAAGGAAAAGCAATTTCAAAACAGACCATCTCAAAGTGGATAGGAAATTGCATTCGATTTTGCTATTCTTTTCATGGAAAGACAACTCCTGATAATATCAGACCTCATTCCACAAGAGCTACAACCACCACTACAGCTTCCCTACGAGGAGTGGCTACCAAAGACATTTTAGAAGCTGCTACTTGGAGCTCCGTGCATACATTTGCCAAGCATTATAATCTACCCTTAAACTCTAGATCCCGAGCAGGTTTTGCAACTGCTGTTTTGCAAGGGATCTTAACTACACCATCTTCATCTTAGTGCCTCCTCCCCCAGTTTGGCTATGGTATTCTACCCATATGTTAGGACTGCAGATGCATCCTTGAAGGACATAGTACAGTTTTGTACCTACCATAAATGTAGATGTCAGATAGGTATGCATCTGCAGTCAGGATTACCCACCCTCCTTCCCCTCTTGCATTTATCCAAATTTAGCCTTCCTAGAGGGCACCTGGCATCTGGGGCAAGAAACACTGAGGAAAATGGCGTCGGCTGATGCCTTTATACCAAACAAAACAGCAGCTATGACGTCGGGTGAAGTGCGACATCAGCCGAGGCCAGACCCAGGCTTTGGAATCCGGCCGACCGAAGGGCTGCCTGAGGCAGGACAACCCATATGTTAGGACTGCAGATGCATACCTATCGGACATCTACATTTATGGTAGGTACAAAACTGTACTTTTTTCTCCCTGGGTTTCTGATCCTGATTCTGTGGATAGTGTTACTTTTGTCAGTCCCTTTGAAGGATTCTTTTAAAACAGATTCATCATTCTAGACATGATGACATTTTACTGTCTGGGAAGAAATATTTGCTGCATGTGGAATTTCCTGAACCTACACCAGTTACTCCTGTTCTTCCAGCATGAAAGTATGCATTTCTCATAGCCTGTAACTTGCCTGACAGGCAACCTGTTTGCACCCAAGAAAGCAGATAGGTTTCTCAATCTTGTTTTTTTTTATATTCTAAGCCCAGATATACCCAACAGTCATGTTATTTTGTTAAACCCAGCTGCTATAAATATCTGATTATTGCCAGTCTCTCTCCTATTGTCATGGATAGGAAAGCATTTGAAAGACTTTTTGAAAGGGTGATAATCTCTTGCAACATACATTTTTTTTTTTGAATTGTCATGCTTGCATGTTTTATTTTATGCTTGCCACTTTTGCAAACATGAGTATTGTGTCCTATCCCCCCCCCCCCCTGCAATGAGGAAAAAGCTGCATTCTGTAATCTTATTGATTCCTTCTCAAGTGTCTGCCCAGTCTGTGAAATGTGCTTATGATTCAGTAGATGCCACTTCAGGGCTGTTGCCACTGGAGTTATGAGAGGTTTGTTTGGTTGCTTACTCAAAACCTTTCTGAGGATAAAACTGAAATTTTGAATTGCTCCCTTAAGTAGAAGGGTAGTCTGTGAGACATTTGCTGCAGAGGTTCTTGCATGTGATGAGAAGCGCAAGTCAATCCAGGCGATTTCACCAATCCCCCCCCCCCCCCAGCCTTCTAGTTTGTCAAGGGGTTCAATGCTGCTACTACAACTTTTTATCAAAAGTAAAATAAGCAGACATAATAAGCTGCTAGCAGAGATTAAAAAAATGGAAGGATGGTGCCAAGAAGTAATTTGAGTAAGTTTTTGACAATGTTCAACCCCTTCCCACCCAGACCCTTCTGACTTTGGGTGATAAAAGTAGCCCCCCCCCCCCCCAAGGTTGGGGAAGGGTTTTATTCAAGAATGTTTCTGGTGTTAAAAGAATAACCCAGGAGATCTGTACGTTCTTCCCTAAATGAGTTTGTGATAATTCCCAAGTTCAAAATATTGCCTCCTCACAACTAGTCACACCCGTTCCTCATTTGCGTTTTACTGCGACCCTAGATTTAACAGATTCATGCATTACTGTACCTCCCGATTTCAGGTATGATCATACTATTTAGTTCTCTGCGCTAGTGTTTGTGGTGAACACCCGTGGAACAGTAGATAATCCAAAGTGTCTAGCCCCTGGGATAGCACACTGTTGATGACGCACTCCCCCCCCCCTTGATAACTCTTTGTCTCGTCTTTTACCAAAATGTCAGAAGTCTCACTTGGCTAAGATAATTTTCCCAGACTGTGTTTCCAGGAGACCATTCCAATTTCTTGTCAGTGCTTCGCACAGGAGTTTGAGGGCGTATTCTATATACCTTTGGTCAAAAAGCCCCCCCCCCCCCCCCCCCCCCTGGAAAGAGTAGATCTATTAAGAGTTTTTCCATTCAGTCCAGGACTTCACGAGGTCATTTCTCACGATGGTACTAATTTGTGACCTCTAGAATTCTTGTCATTCCTCTATCCAGATTCCATATGTGAAAGGTTCACTGGTACTTACTTTGGGACCGTACAGATTTTACCACCACCTAACATTTCAGACTCCAGTTTTGGAATTTGTAAAGAACTGCTTGGATGGAGAGTTTTTTTTTTTTTTTTTTTTTTTTTAACTCCAGGTCTCTCATTCTCTCACTCAGCTCCAGTGTAGTCTGTAACAGATGTTTAGACTTTACTTGGAAGCTGTGTCTTTGAGGATAAAAGTGCAGGTCTTTTGCAACAAAGACCAAAAAGCATTATAAATGCACACCACATTATTGTCATTTTGTGGTCCCCAGGACCACTGCAAGTGATTACAGACAACACTGCAGTGATTAGTTTATTTAAACAAATTGTGGGGTTTCAAATCCTGTCCTCTGTGCAGATTAGCTATGGTAGCATGAAGTAGAGCTGTTCAGCACAATCTTGCTGTATTCCTTCATAGCATAACATTGTGGAAGACCGGTTGAGCAGACCAGGACATATGCTTGCAAATGGAAATTGAATCACTGAGTCTTCCAGCATTTGATCCGGCTGTGGGAACACTTGATGTCTGATTTCCCCCATTCGTAACAAACTAGCAGAATTCTGCTACAGGACTCTGGACTGCAATATGGATGCATTCTGTTTTCCCACTGATATCTAGTGTCTTTCTGAAGATTCAGAAAGGTACTCCTAAAGATTATTATGGTGACTCCCTTTTGGAAATGGCCAATGTCCATTACCTCAGTGTTCCCCACAGACTGGACCTTCTCACACACGATGGGGTTGTTTCATAACCCCAACTTGAAACAACTTTAACTGCCCTGGATGATGATGTAATACCTTTTAGGCACCTAACTTATAAGGATGTGTAGCAGGTTTTAAAGGAGGCAAGGAAACCTGCTACTAGGAAGTCGTATAGTGGCAAATTGCCATACTAAGAACCAAGACCTTTCTCAAGGCTAGTATTTCATTGGCTCTGTAGTACGAGAGGAATTATTCACTGACTTTTCTTATTCCACTGTCAAGGTTCATTTGTCTTTCTTTTTCAACATGTGTGCCGTGGATCCCCCTCTTTCAGTGTATTTCCATTTCCAGATGTTTTCGAAAAGGGTTCTACTTCTCCATCACATAGTAAATGGAGAACATATGCTTGGGATCTTAGTTTTTGGAAAGTAACTCTTGCTTTGTTTGCAAGGCTGATTTCTGAGGTCCTTGACATGGAAAACTCTTCTCTAAAAGAAGAGCTTCTGAGTTACAAGCTCTAATGGTGGCTAGTCATGTTTTTCACAAGGATGGGTTTTCTTTGAGGACTAATCTTTTATGCCTAAAGTGGTATCGGTGTTCACTTTAAGCCAAGCTGTCCTATCTCGTTTCCAAAAACTAAAATTGAGAGAGAGGATGCTTTATACTCTGTCCACAGAACTCTGTCTTGACAGGACTAAAACCTTCAGAAATTTTGATTGTTTTTTCTCTTACTTTAAGTGAATAACCAACCTGCATTTAAAGCAGGCTATTTCCAAATGGTTGTCCCGTGTTATCTCCTTTTTGTTATTCCCACCATACCTTGATCCTTGGTAATGTGTGAAATCAGAGAAAAGGAGGAAGCACAGATGCTTTTAGATCATAGGTGTTTACTAGGCGAACTATCACCAGGGCCTTTTTAGCCTAGCCATGCATCCCGAATCTCTGACAAGTTATGACACCCGTGATAACTGTAAGCATAGGGCTAGAAGATTAACCATTTACAGGTTACCTGTTTGCATTAGAGACCTAGGTGTCAAACCAGGGATGAATTTCTGGTTTCCCATCCAGTTGTCCATGTTGTACTTGAATTGGGTTAGGGAGGAACTCTGCTTCACATGGATGGGGGGAACCGGTTCCATAGACTGGGTAGTCTTTGGGATACATACCTCTCTCTCCAGCAGGTCCTGTTTATATCACAGGCAAGGTTTAAGTCTTTATAATGGGTAATTTTGGTACTGTTTGCTTTGTGGATATGCAGGAGGTCCATCAGAGTGGTGTCTGACAATGCCCTGTATGCCAGGCATAGATCTCCCCTCAAAAGCCTGTACGAAACTGAATGCAGAGATGGGGCCTTGAGACTATCGGCATAGGCCATTACTTGCGGCCTGTGTTCTTTTCGTGAGGAACCTCTGTGGATGTTCCAGTTGGTGGATGTTCCAGTTGCTGGATATGCCTGGTTAGGTACATACCAAAGGGGGGCATTGTACTCAACGATAGGTCTGATGAATGCTGAATACAGTGGAACAATGACTTCCATGGACTTGGATGCTATACCTTTGTTTATAAGTTGAGCAACTTGGAATGATTTCCTCACCACTGTAGACATGTGGTGATCAAAGGCTAGATTACTGTCTGTGTCCCTAAGTCCCTGACTACTAGGTAAACTCTAAGGGGTGTATTGTCCATATGATGGTCACCAGGGATGGATGACTTACCAAAGGATACTTTTATGCATTTCTTGGCATTTAGTTTTAGTCATTGACTCTGACAGCAGCAGTTTGTGTGTCGGCCCCTCCTGGAGAACATTTGTGTCAGTGTGAGATTCGATGACTGCTCCTAATTTGCAATCCTCTGCAAATGTAGTCAGCCAGAGACCACTGACGATGGCCTTTACTTCTGGAAAGTAAATTCCAAAGAGTGGTCCAAGGACTGATCCCGGAGGGACTCTACTTGTGACTGGCCTGTTTGTAGAGGTGGACTCCCCAATTCTAACTTCCTGGGTCCTGTCTGTGAACCAGTTGGCTATCCACTGGATGACATATGGGCTTGTATCTAACCTCTTGAGTTGGTCAGCAATGCCCAAGTGGGGTATTGTGTCAAATGCCTTGGCCAGGTCAAGGAAGGTAGGCAGTGTGAACGATTTTGCTCTCCTCCATTGCTCTCCTCCATTGCTTTGGTGACCTTCTCGAAGTCCACCAGGTTGAATAGGCACGACCTGCTCTTGACTAAACCGAACTGGGTTGGGTCCAGTGTCTGGAGGTTTACTGCATCTCTGTTAAATCATCTCCATGATAATTCTTTCCATGCCTTTATATACAAGACTAGTGAGTCTGTAGTTGGCCCACCTTTGTGCAGAGGGATGACTGTTGCCTTTCTCCATTCATGAGGCATGAAGCCTGTTTGGAGGTTACAGTTAAATAATAATTCCAGAAGCCCTGATAGGTCATGTTTCATGCTATTAATAAGTCATCCTGGGATATTGTCTGGGCCCATTGGTGCAGTGTTCTTGGTCTTAAAGCATTAAGGAACCTGTTCCCTAGTGATAGTGGGGGTGGCGACTATATTTGATATTTCCTGAGGAAAGGTTGAAGGGGGGAGAGAGGAGTAAAGTTAGAGGTAAATTTATCAGTCAGGAGGCTTGCTATATCTTCTGGCTCAGTACAGGTGGTGCCATTTACAATGAGCTCTGCACACAATTGTGTATTACCTTTTAGGTCATGTGGAGGGCACTTCCTTGAGTCCTGTTTGTCCACTTGTTTGTGCCATTCCTGTAGTGGATATTCTTATGCCTTCGCTTATACTAATAGAATTTGTTTGTCCTTTCTCTCCTGGCTCAGAATGATGGGACTGTGATCTCCTGTCTCAGCATCATCTTACAGCTGAACAAGTTCCCTTTTTAAAGCTTTACTGTTTTTCCCTTGTGCAGGAAGTGTATAACCCCCTCCCCTAGGGTCGCACAAATAGCTGAGATCAGAGGGCAGTGTGTGTTGCCTTTCAGTTTTGTAGACTGAGTTGAGACCGAAGCCCCTCAAGCTTGCACCCAGGGTGTGAGTATGTGGACATGCAGGATGGCATGTAATTGCAACCTTCTACAGAGAGATTATGATGTGTCAGTAGCCATAGACTGTGGCATATCACTTCTGTGCGCTGTAAAGAATGTATTGAATTACTTTGCTGCAGTTCCATTCATCTTTAAGTACTTTGGGTGATGAGAATTGCCATTGATTCAGAGTTGGGGACCCCAGAGACCTGACTCGTTTTCACATGGGGAAGACGAGTGAGTGAGTTGAGAGGGGGAGTGAGGGGAAGTTGAGGGGAGGGAGGGGAGTGAGGGGGAGTTGAGGGAGAGGGGTAGTTGAGGGGAGGGAGGGGAGGAGTGAGTTGAGAGGGGAGGGAGGGGGAGTGAGTTGAGAGGGGAGGGAGTGAGTTGAGAGGGAGGAGGGAGGGAGTGAGTTGAGAGGGGAGGAGTGAGTTGAGAGGGGAGGAGTGAGTTGAGAGGGGAGGAGTGAGTTGAGAGGGGGAGTGAGCTGAGAGGAGGAGGAGGAGGAGGAGTGAGTTGGGAGGGGAGGAGGGAGGAGTGAGTTGAGAGGGGAGGGAGGAGGGAGGAGTGAGTTGAGAAGGGGAGAGAGGGGAGGGAGTGAGTTGAGGGGGGGAGGGAGTGAGTTGAGGGGGGGAGGGAGGGAGTGAGTTGAGAGGGGGGAGGGAAGGAGTGAGGGAGTTGAGATTGAGTGTCTCGTTTTCGAAAAGATTGCTCTAACCTTTTGTAGATTCCATACCAGAAGTGAGACGAAGGATCAAAACTCCATCAACATATTCTATGAGACGACACGTTTTCAAGCTGTTCCTCTCAATTACAGCAACCTACACCAGTGAAGTCCCCCTTGGTCGAGGCAACAGCCAGCTGAATTTCAGGCCGAGTCTCTCTGCAGTGTCAAGAGGAAGCTTTGGATGTGATTGACACTGTCAGAACTCTTTAGATCACTAGAGTTGGGGAAAAGATATCCTTTCTCTTCATTTGACAGGTCAGGATCAATCTCTTGTACTAGTCTGACTCTGGTCTTGTTTACTGTCTGGTCAAGATTCATGTTTCAGCCATCTGTTGACATTTTGAGTTTAGAAGATAAAACTGGCATAAGAAGTGACTGTTTTTAAGAATCCATAGGGGTTCTGTATTGTTTACTGGCTTTAAAACATAAATTTCCAAGGAGAAGGGTTCTTGACTACTAGGTCTTTTGGGGAACTAGCTAGGTTGGTATTTTTTTTAATCCACAACTCTGTTCGTAGTATATCTGAGCAGCAGATGCACATAGTGTGTGGTGTTCCCCACTACTACCACACCATGCTATGCCACACACAAAGTTGGGGTGCCCCATGGAAATATACCACTCTTCTGATTGTGACCTCTGAGCCTTTGTAAGTGGTCTGTTCGTCTTCCTGGTCACCCCTGAAGGCTGGATGCAGAACCTGGGGAAAGCTGTTCTTGGATTTGGAGGGTTTAGGGCGGAGTAATCCAGGGCAGAAATAATCCATGTGACCTTTGTGTATTGCCAACTTAGAAATGAACTGAAAAAGAATGTTTGTTTGATTCTGGAAAATTTATTTTCCTTTTTTTTCTTTTTCTTTTCTCTCTCTCCATTTTGTCTGGGTAAGTTCCAGCACTCCTCTCTGCTGCGCCTCTGTTTGTGAAAGTGGAGCCATGATGCTAATTTCCTAGCTTCTTCGTATGGCTTTCTAGAATGTATTGCCCATCTAAAGGCCTTAGTGTTTCCTTTGCTTTGAACACTTTTATCTAACTTGCTAACCCTTTCTGTCGGAGCACCTAAGTAACTTGCGATCCCATGGTTTTCTTTATAATTTACTTCACTTTTAAATTCAGCAGGGCTGGCTTCTTTTGCTTTTTTCCTATTGTAGGCTTTCTCAGCACCTCACCTTTACCTCCTTCCTTCATTGCGCCTCACACTTCTACCTGTTGGGTGAATGTCCGTCTTTCTAGTCTCAAACCTCTTTTTGCTATGATCTACATCTCATTAATAGTTAATGGTCTTGATATTTTGGTAATTCTACCCACATTGACCTTTACGCATAATATCTTGTTTTAATGTTAAATGTGGCAGATCACATCCAAAGCTTCCTCCCAAATCTCCACACATATATCTCATCAAGAATGTAAATTATTTTTCCATTCCAGTATTGTAAGGTTGGGTTTGGGCACAGTTTACAATACTGCTTTTCTTTGGAACTGTGCTACCTTTTTTGTTTTGCTGTCCCTCTGTGTTTGTGCTTTTGTTAAATGTGTACCTGTACAGTAAACTCTCAATTAACCAGCACCCCGTGGGGATTGGAAGATGCCAGTTAAATGTAGTTTTTGGTTGCTTGAGAGCTGCTTTGCAATTTTTGATTGGCTTGTATGCCGGCATACGAGCCAGTCAAAAATCACAAAGTGGAGCCTCTTCTGTTCAGTGCAGAATAGCAGGCTGTTGTGTATTGAACAGAAGAGGCTCTGCTTTGCGATTTTTGATTGTCTCATGGCATACAAGCCAATCAAACTTGCTAGTTGCTTGAGTTCTAGTTAACGGAGACTCTACTGTATAACTTTTTTTTTTTTTTTAATACATAAAACTGTGCATAAGTGCCTGCTTTTTATGGTGGGGAAATGAACTTTGCTCTCAAGATATTGTTTATAAAGTGCACACAGATGGAAGTTGTAAGTGAATTATTTGTAGAACGATAGTTGTTTCCAATTCCTGGTTATCGCTAATAAGCAAACCAGCGTTTAATGTAGGACTTGTAATAGTAACAACACCTTGGTTAAACGCACATGCTTTAAATGCCTATTTCTCTAAATGGTGAGCCTAAGTGTTCTGTATGTTAATGCATTTAGAGATTAGAGCTCTGTGTACCTGAATGTTGCTGCTCAGATGTGTTCTGCCATTTTTCTGAATCTGTATGCAGTTGCGTACTTTTTATTCAGTGTCTGTATTACCCTTTCCGTGAACATGTATACTGCTCTCTCTGTACATGTGTGTTTGTATGTATGCTATTATGTGTGTTATTCTCTGTGAATGCATATGTGTAATATGTATGTTTTGCTTGTTACATGCAAAAATAGAACAGGTATGCATTAACCTTTTGTAGAAGGGCGGAATAAACTCCTTTTTGGTATGCATAACAGTGCACGTTTTATTCAGTCTGTAACTTTCTCTGTGTGTATAATCTTGTAATGTCTAACTTTTCTGCAAATGTATATAATACAAATATGCGTTTTATACATATTCCTAAAAATGATAGTTTTCACCTTTCTCTAAATGTATATGAAGTATTTCAGTTGTAGAATGTGTAGTATCTTTAAACTTAAATAATAAAATAATTTTTGTAGTTGTCTACCTTTTCTGTGAAAAAAAATGCATTAGCTTGTTGCTCATTTCTGAATATATATTTAAGGATATATGTTTTATTTGTAGTGAATATAAAGAATCTTCTGAGAAAAAACACAAAGATAAGGAAAAGCTGAAACATAAAGATGGAGGCCCTGACAGACACAAAGATGGAGTCTTGGAGAAGTTTAAAGATGGAGCCATTGAACAACACAGAGATGCCCTATCTGAAAAGCACAAAGACAGTCACTCTGAAAAGCACAAGGACAATATGGCTGAAAAACACAAGGACATTTCAGAAAAATACAAGGATGGCATCTCTGAAAAACACAAAGACGGCATTTCAGAAAAAATTAAGGAAAAACACAAAGATGGTATCTCAGAAAAACACAAGGAAAAGCATAAGGATGGCATCTCAGAAAAACACAAAGAAAAACACAAAGATGGTGCCTCAGAAAAGCACAAGGAAAAACACAAAGATAAGGAAGCACGAAAAGAAGACAAGGTAGGAGCGTTTAGTACTTGCATCATCCCTGAACCTTAAATCATCCCTGTTCTCCTCAGTTTCAAGGAGGAGACAGTCTACCACAGTAACTTTGGGAAGAAATTGCATTTATGATTGTGTAATTAACAGTAATGCTAAAATCCTTTAACTACAGAGCTTGAGGACAAGTGTTCAAATGTTTTCCACAGCTTGCACTGGTTTCCTCCCCGTCCTCTGTTTCCTACTCTAGAACCTGACTAAATGCTGTTTCTGAAAGGTTCTTAATCTAGTATTCTTGTTCAGTATAAACGGATGTCTGTTTTAAAGTGTTGCTGTCAGTGTGTCACATATACCTAGTATGACAGTAGCAATACTTGCAAGTTTCCTCAGTCAAAGTGTAATGTATGTTTCACAATGCAAGTTACACATTTTTAGCTCCATTTGTTTGAGAAAACATTAACCCACTATACTAATCTTTTAACTTCCTCTACTTATTTCTCAAATCATTGTACTGTTTTTTTTTCTGTCTCCCCACGTTTTCTTCTACTGAGTTCTGTTAACCTTTAGGTTTTTCTCCATTGATTTACTAGCCATTATTTTTCAACTCACGTTACACAAAGTACAGCACAGTGTATTTTTTTAATGTGTACATGATTATATCACAAAAGGTTGAAAAGTGAATAGAATGGTAGTCAGTGTTTTAGGAGTCTTTCTAAAAGCAAATCCCTCATCTTGGTAGTTTACTGTTGGGGAAAGCTTTTTAGTGCTGTGCTATGTAAAGTGGGGGCAAAGGTTAAGGATATTAATCGTGTTTTACTGTTGCAGTCCTTACAAATGGGTTATCCGGCTCCCGGTAGCCCACAGTCTGCCAGAATACCAAAGTCCTTGGTTTATGACGTCGGCTGCCTTCGCTTTAAGCCTGACGTTAGGACGTCTGGTACAAAGGAAGGCAGCCGACTCAATTTCCTCAGTCTTCCTTGCCATGGAGCCAGAAGCAGAAGCATTTTGCATGAGTACCGGTCAGCCCGGGTACCTTCTTGTTTTATTCTGACTGTTTAGTTGAAGACTTCTCAGGTAAGTACCCCATTGGGGACCCTCTTTTCCTTGCTTTAAGTACCCCATTGGGGACCCTCTTTTCCTTGCTTTAACGAATGTTAGAGAAAGTTAATAACTGTCTTGCCTGTGGAAAACAGATTCCGCACTGTGATTTTCACTCCTGTTGCATCACTTGTTTGGGCCTTGAGCACAACATCCCTAATTGTGTTCTCTGTGCTTCTTTCAACCCACGTACCATTCGCAGTAGAACTAGGATCTTCTTCAAACATTTTGGAATTTAGCCTATGTGTCAGTATGGCGTCTTCTGGTCTCCCTACTTCGGATGTCCTAAGAAGCGCAAGGATAAGGACCGCGACAGGCTTAGTGTCAAATTAACTGACGACGTCCCTGTTAAGTTGTTTGTTGGTCCAGTGGTAGCCAGTGAGGCGCTTTCATTGCCCCTGCAGTCTGCGGATGTTCAGCAGCAAGTGTCTGTGTGACCTTTTCTGAGTCCTCCATTCCGCAGGCTTCTACCTCGTCTTCGGACCCTCTGCCACTTGCCGCCCTGATGGGTCTGGAGCCACTAAGCAGGCGCCAGCTTCTGAGGCCTCCTGTCTCCGACTGGAGACCAGATTCAGACTGACTTCCTCTGTTCCCACTTCTGTGGTGGCTAGGCCTCCCGAGTCCCTCCGGCTTTCTAGCAGGCCTTTCAGCCGAAAACCTACTCCAAAGCAGGCGCCGGCCTCCCCTCAAATGTCTCCGGCTCAGATGGTTAAGATGGCTAGTGATCTCTTGACTCTTATCGGGGGCTCTCAGATGACACCTAAGAGGGCTAGGGAATTGTCCCCAGAAGTTTTGTCTGCGTCAGACTCGAGAGGTTTCCAGCATGTCCGCTGATGAAGGAAACTCAGCTTTTTTCTGGTTTTGAGCTTTTTTGTGGTTTTGAGGATTCTGATGCAGAAGACTCCATCCCTTCTGCCTTCCCTCCAGAAGATTTTTCTTTTGGGGATACTCTGAATACTCTTAGGGAGCACTTCAAATGGGGAAGTCAGGACTACCCTCAGTCTAAGAAGTGGATTAGGGAGTTCTTGAATTTACCTCCGCATAAGCCTTTGGCTATCCCTACTGTTTTGGAAGTTGTTGTTGTTTTCATGGAGAATGCTTTGACTTCTAATTCTGTTCCTCCTGCTCCCAGAAAGCCTGACCGGTATTATAGAGTTCCTGATTCTCATCAGTTCCTTTTCAAGAATCCTACTGCTGATCCAGAGATTTTCTCAGGGCCCTAAGGGTGTTAAAGCCACGGTTGCTAAAAATCCTGTTCCTTCTGACAGGGAATCTAGAGCATTTGACAGACGGGTTTAAAAGCTTTGTACTTCCACCCTGGCTATGTCTCATATGCTTAAGTATCAGCAGCTTACTTTGGAGGCCATTAAGACTAAAATTGCTGGTGTTCCTTCCCTGATGGAGAGTAGGGCATGCAAGATGTATTGAATTCTGCTACTCTTGTTACTAAACATTCTCTACATTGTGGTTTTGATACTTTGGAGGCTTCTTGCAGTGCAGCGGCCACTGGTTCTGTTATTAGAAGACATGTTCGGCTCAGGGAACAGCCCTTTTCTGAACCTGTCAAATCTAAATTACTGGATGTGCCCTTGCACAAGGACAATCTTTTTGGTAGCAAAGTAGAAGAGGTGTTGAAAAAGTTGGAGGATAAGGCTATATCTATGCAAACTATTAAGGATTTTCTGCAAGTTCAGCCTCCTCATTTTTCTAGGCATTACTCTTCTAAGAATTGGACTTTTCCTGACCCTAGTAAACAGGGTTGCATTGGGTCTAGGGGTTACAGGTCTTCCAGGGGACATGCTTCCACCACTCAAAAGGCTAAGCACTGGCAGGCTTTATCTTCAAAATCGGAGAGTTCTCTCAATAGCTCTGGCCTTCCCCTGCTTGCCTCTGCGGGCCTACGGTTTCCTTTGAAGGGAAGGTTAGCCATTTTTGCAGATGTCTGGCACACTATCACGGACGACAAAAGGGTGCTCAAAATGGTATCCCAAGGCTACAGATTCTCCTTTCACACCTTCCCGGTCCTCCATGAATACCCAGATATTTGCCCACTTCAAAAGGGCAGAAGCAGAAAAACAAGTTTCTTCTTTGCTAAACCGGGAGCAATAGAGCCAGTTCCTGCACTACAGATAGGCCGGGGTTTTTACTCAAGACTTTTTCTGGTTCCCAAAAAAGGGGGCACCCGGCGACCTATTCTGGATTTGTCAATTCTAAACACTTTTCTGGTGATTCCCAAGTTCAAAATGCTCACTCTTCAGCAGTTGCTGCCAATGCTGGCAAAGGATTCCTGGCTGGTGACTTTGGATTTCAAAGAAGCTTACCTGCACATCACAATAAGGGGAAGCTGCAGGCAGTTCCTTTGTTTCAGGGCAGGGAACAGGCACTTCCTATTCTCTGCACTGCCCTTTGGCTTATCTACTGCTCCCAGAGTTTTTACAAAATGGCTCCAGTCATTGCCTTTTTGCAGGCAAAGAAACATTCAAATTTACCCTTACTTGGACGATTGTCTTATTCAGGCAAACTCTCCAGAGCAACTTCTAAACCATTTGGACTTCGTAAAGAACCTTCTCACCTCTTTGAGCTACACAGTCAGCGAAAAGAAGTCAAAATTGGTACCCACCAGAGAGATTGTATTCCTGGGATCGAGTCTGAACACTGCTGCCCAGGTGGTATCCCTCCCTCAAGAGAAACAAATGGATCTTTCGAATTACTTCAGGAATTTGGCAAGCATGACCCAGCTCTCTGCAAGGCAATTCCTGCAAACCCTGGGATTCATGTCTTCATGTATTCAGATGATTCCATATGCCAGACTGCATATGAGGAAAATACAATGGTACCTCAAGCACCTTTGGTGTCAACACACACAGGATTTAGACTTTATTCTTCCTCTGATTCCCTGCCTGTAGATGGGAGTTCCTTTGGTGGGCGACGGCCTGTGCACAGAACAAAAGCCTACCTTTATGTTCACCTCCTGCCAGCCAGACTCTCACCACAGATACCTCTACTACACTTGGGGAGCACATCTAGAGGGCAGATGCATTCCGGGGACTTGGAGCTATCAACAGGTTAATTTGCACATAAATCTGAAGGAATTGATGGCAGTCCAGCAGGCCTTGATGGCTTTCAAGCATCTTTTCTCGTGGTACTGTCCTAGTCGGGACAGACAACACTACAATCATGTGATACCTCAACAAGCAGGAAGGGACTCACTCTTGCCACCTGTGCAGACATAGCATGATACTGTGGTCCATCATAGCTTCCATGGGCATTTATCTGATATCTGTTTCTTCCAAGAAGGCTCAACACCTTGGCAGACTGGTTGAGCAGGCAGGTCCTGGATCCTCACGAGTGGCAACTAAACAAGACCATCTTCTGTTGCATCATTCAGCGTTGGGGCACTCACCGGGTGGATCTCTTCATCTCCGACCACCTTCTTCCAGCCTTTTGCACCAGGGATCATCACGACAAAGCTCGGAAAGGGGATGCTCTGTCCTTCCTCTGGACACAGCTATCGATCTATTCCCTCCTCTGCCTCTTCTTTCCAGAGTGCTGTTAAAGATAAGGGACGAAAAAGCAAGTTCCATCATAGCTCCAGACTGGCCCAGGCAGCATTGGTGTCCACTTCTTTGCAGTCTCTCCCAGTCTCAGCCTTTGCATCTTCCCCCGATACCAGATCTCTTGGTTCAGTAGGGGGAAAAAATTCTGTATCTTCACCTTCAGACTCTGGATTTGGCAGCCCGGCTCAATTTAAATCTTTCCCAACAGGTAGTTGAGGTCCTTTTGTGAGGCCGGGAGGCTTAGCACAAGGAATTCTTAAACAGATAAGTGGGAAAAGATTCTCCATTTGGATGCAGACTAGAGGAGAAGACCCATCTCAACCCACTCTTCCTCTTATTCTTGACTGTCTGGCAGTCTTGCTTAATGGTGGACTTTCCTTCTCTTCTATCAAGATTCATGCTTCAGCTATTTCTGCTCATTGTTCCTTTGAGCAACCAATTTTCTCTCGTCCCTTGATGAAACAGTTTAAAGCCTCCCAGAAGGGCACCTACTCCTGCTTGGGATCTTAATTTTGTACTTGAGAAACTTACTCTGCCTCCCTTTGAACCTGCTACCTCGGTAGATTTGAAGTTTCTCTCCTGGAAAACTGCCTTTCTCTTGGCCATTACTTCAGCTAGAAGTGTATCCGAGCTGCAGGCCTTAATGGCAGTAGAGCCTTTTATCACCTATGTGGATTGGTTTCTCTTCTAACTCTCTTATGCCTAAGGTGGTTTCTAGTGTGACTCTTAACCAGTCTATCCACCTGCCTACCTTCTTTCCTAATAATCAGAATAGAGAAGAAAGGTTACTGCATTTACTGGATGTGCATAGACAACTTGGATTTTACCTGGACATGACTAAACCTTTTTGAAAGACAGATCAGTTGGTCAGTTTTGCTCCTGGAGCTCAAGGCAAAGCTATTTCTAAATGGACCATTTCTAAGTGGATTGCTCATTGTATTCACTTTTGTTACTTACAGCATGGCAAGGTTCCTCCACAGGGTTTTGGGACCCATTCTACCAGAGCAACCTCTACCTCGGCAGCTTTAAGAGGTGTACCTAGTAAGGACATCCTGGAAGCAGCTACTTGACTTCTGTCCACACTTTCACTAAACATTACAATTTACTATTGTTTTCGAAGTCCAGGGCTGGTTTTGCCACTGCAGTGTTGGAGGGCATCCTTACCAATCCTTATTCAGTGGGTGATGTTCCTTTTGTTTTTTTCCTGGGCTTTGGGAATCAACACATTTGTAAGGACTGTAACAGTGAAACATGATGAACATAGTACATATGTTCTTCATGTTTCACTGTTGTAGTCATCACATTTGGGTTATCTGCTTGCAGTAGTCATCAGTCGGCCTGATTTATTAAAAGTTTTGGGTCCTGCGTCGGTTGCTGTCTCCTCTTCCATGACGGCAGGTAGTCCGGGATATAAAGCATGCAGCCGATGCCATTACATCAGTCTTCCTTGCCATGTGGTAGCAGAAGCAGTTCGCAAGTGCCGGTTGGCCGACTCCTGAAATTTTCGTTTTAGAGTTTCAGAACCAAAGTCTTCAACTAAAGCCAAGTACCCCATTGGGGAAACTTTTTCTTGCTCTAAACCGATGTCCATAAAAGTCAGTAATTGTATTTCTTGTGGAAAGCATTTTTCTTGCTCTAAACCGATGTCCGTAAAAGTCAGTAATTGTATTTCTTGTGGAAAGCAAATACCTCAAAGATTTTAATTCGTACTGTATTCCTTTCCTAGGCCCTGACCACGACGTACCTCGCTGTTAGCTTTGTGCCTTATTTAAGCAGCAAACTGTTCGTCGTTGGTATAGTTACACTTCTAAATATTTTGGTACTCAGTTCAATTATCCAGATATGTCTTCAGTAAGCCATCCAACTACCGACCTTCTGGAAAAATGCAAAGAAAGACAGGCCGCCTAGGTCCAAAGCTGCTGACGACGCTACTAAGCCAGTCGCCCCGTTACTCTGTGAGGTGCTTTCGCAGCCCCTGATACCTGCTACTTCAGATTCGCAGGCCTCTACTGAGACCCATTTGGGGTCTGGTATGCCGCGAGGTGCTTCAATTGTGGAACCTGTGGATGTCTCTACCTTGGATGGGTCCGGAGCCGCTGTACAGGCACTGGCTTCTGAGGGTGTATTCAGGCCTGACTTGCATATTAAACCGCCATCTTCTTCTTAAAGGCCTAAAACTCGAACCATGCCTAGAAAACAGATGCCCAGACCGTACGGTCAGGCCTCTATGCCTAAAAGAATGGCTGTAGACCTTATTACTGTAATCAGGGGAAGCCAACATTTCCCCTCTGAGACCTAGGACTGAATTTCCTCTGATCAGGATTTACCCTTGCCTACCTATGAGGATTTTGATGCAGAGGACTCTATTCCCTCTGCCCCCCCCCCCCCCCAGAGGATTTCTCTTTTGGTAAAACCTTGCATACTCTTAGGGAACATTTTTATTTATTTTACATTTGTGTACCGGGATAGTCCGACTGGATACATGTCCATTTTCAGCGGAGGCCCGGGGAGAAAAGCTCCACATAGACTAACTTAGATTACACCGAAGTTAGCAAACAGTTATAAAAACAAAGTGATTATATACAATGGGTTAGTAGTGTTCCCTAGTAGGGATTCACAATTCTCATGGACAGACAATTAAAAGTAAGAGGCATCAGATTGGAAGCCAACTTGTAACTACATCACCAAGCTCATGATAATTGTAGAATATGCTTTTAGTTTATAACTTGGGGTTGGTACTGGGCATAGCCAGTTCACTTTGAGATACTGTTTGAGGTTTTTTTTTTTTTTTTTGAAGAGACTTTTTTAAGGATTGTAGGGTTTTGGCAACGAATTCCAGGTTTTGTCAATGAAGTTGGCAAACAGGGATTCAACAGCAGAGTTATTAGCTTTGTGGGTTTGGACCAGTAGTTTATTGGCTGACTGTAGGGATCTATGTTGCTGTATCACTTTAATATTATTTTTAAGTGAGGGGGTATCCTCAGGGTGCTACAAAATTTTGTGCGCTATTAGAGTTGATTGAATTAAGCTGGGCAGTTCTAGCCACTCTAGTTGTTTAAGGTTCTGGCAGTGGTGGGTTCTATAGGTGGAGCCAGTGGTGAATCTGGCAAATATGATTGTAGCTATGGGACAGCTTACCTAGTTCAGATGTGTTGAGCTTTGAGAGTATAGGCGAGGCATATAAAGAGAGTAGGTGTGATCGGGCGATTTGCAGTCCTAGCCAGTGGGGTTAAAAATGTCTTGTTTCTATACAGTGATTCAAGCTTCTTATTGATTATCTGTATGGTTTTGTTGACCTGCAAGTCAAATTTGAGATCATTGTCTATAACCCCTAGCTGTTTGTTGTGATTATCTGGGGAAATAGTGGTACCGTTGTTAGATGTGATTATCTGGGGAAATAGTGGTACCATTGTTAGATGTGACAGAGAATGAAAGTGGTGGATCTACTAGTGGGAGAGAAGAGTAGAAGGTGAGTTTTATTGGGGTTCAGAAGTAGGTGTTGGTTTGTGAGCTCAGTTCTCGATGGTGTTAAATGTATTTTGGGTTAAGATTTGCAAGTCTGATGAGGAGGTGGCTGAGCAGATGAGAGTGCAGTAGTCTGCGTATTGAATGTAGGTGCCTTTAGGGATAGCAGTGTGGAGGTTGTTAAAAATTAGAGAAGAGTAGTGGACCTAGTTTGGACCCTTGAGGGACACCAAGTGTGAGAGGTAACTGGCTGGAGAGTTTGCCCTGCCATAGTACTGCCTGCTGTCTACCAGACTGGTAGGACTGGAACCACTGGATAGCAGGCTTGTTGAGGGAAATTGATTTTAGTGAAAGAATGAGAAGTTCATGGTTGATCATGTCAAAGGCTTTTGATAGGTCAAGAAAGAGGGCAAAGGTTAGCCTATTGTCATTCCTGTTTTGGTTTATGGCAGTAGTAAAGGAAAGAGGGGCTGAGGTGGTGCTATGGTATGGCCTGAAACCATGCTGGGAGACTGAAGTTATTCTGTGAAAGGTATTGCATTTGTTGCTTATGTACACATTTCTCCATTATTTTGGCTATTGGGGAAAGAATGGCAATGGGTCTATAGTTGGATATGTCTGAGGAGCTACCACCTTTATGGAGTGGGATGACTGGAGATATTTTCCAGAGGGGGGGGGATAGCATTTTCGGATAAGGTTCTGTTGATGAGGATAGATGTGGGATATGCAGTGGCATCTGCAGCTATTTGTAGGTCCTCTGCAGGGAGGAGGTCGGCAGCAAGGGTGGTAGGTTTTAGTTTTTTTAAAAGTGTTTTGATAAAACTAGTGGATATTGGTTGGAAGCTAAATTCCGGGTGATGATTAGGCATGTGGTTTAAGTTAGAGGGGGTTAGTTGATTTGCTAGGGATTGGATTGTTTCATTGAAAAAGTTATTAAAGGCGCTAGTTATGGTGTCTGGGGAACTATGGATGTAGTTAGCCAGGGTTGAGGTGGTGGAGTGACTTGGACAGAGTAGTTGATTTAAGCCTGCCCAGAACTTTTGAGGGATGTTGTGGTGTTTTTGTAGGAGATTTTGGTAGAAGCTTTTTTTTATACAGTAAAATTATTTTGCATCATTCCTGAGTTGACGATATTTTAGATGGTCAAGTGGGGCTTTGGTTTTTCTACAGCTGGTCCAGGCTCTAGTTTTGAGTTTAGCTTTGGTATCTCTTGTGAGCCATGGTGCTGTATTTGATCAAGTTTTTATTGTACGTGCTGGAGCATGGGAATCGAGGATACTTGGGAATTTAGTGTTTAAGTGATCTATGGCCCCCTCGTAGATTTTTTAGTTTTGACCAGTCAGCTGCTTTTAATTCATTTTGGAATATAGCAGCATCAAAGTTTTTCGTGTTTCTAAATGTTTTATATTTGGGCTGGTGAGGGTTTCCTGCCTTATGTTTTATGATATAGGTTCAACAATGATCGCTGAGGTCATCAGGGAGTGTACCAGCTGCGTACAGTTGGGGTTGGTTATTAACTAGGATCCAGTCTAGGATACTTTCCTTGTTCGGTTTGTTTATCC
Source organism: Protopterus annectens (assembly GCF_019279795.1). Taxonomy (NCBI): domain Eukaryota; kingdom Metazoa; phylum Chordata; order Ceratodontiformes; family Protopteridae; genus Protopterus; species Protopterus annectens. The sequence goes on along the minus strand of NC_056735.1, from coordinate 1,587,837,808 downwards.
TAGTGGGAGAGGTTATGGTCTGTTTAAACCCAGATAAGTTTATATGAGTGAGGCGGGGGGGTCGGAGGAGCAGGGGTGCCATTCGGTATTAAAATCACCAAGAACTATGGTTTATTAGGGATAGGCAGTGGATAACCAGTAAAGGAGATCTTCTAGGATATTTAGGTTGTTGCCTGGTGGAGTGTATGCACAGAGTATGTTCAAGTGTTTGTTTTGGTTAATCTGTAGCTTGGTTATGAGGAGTTCCGTGTTATTGAATTGGGGAGGTTGAATGGTGTCTCTCAACGGTTAGAGTATTCTTGTAAAGGACTGCTATCCCACCTCCTTTCTTGTAGCACGGTCTAACCGGTGAATATTGTATCCTGGAGGTAGTATCTCATTGTCCAGTAGTACTGGGTTTTAGCCAGGTTTCCATAAGACACACAATGTCTGCGGATTGGGTTGCTAGGAGGGCATGTAGGTTGGGAAGCTTATTGTTAGTACTTCTAATATTTAGGTGAAATGCTAGGTGGGAACCAGTGGGAGTATTCATGGGTGAAATGCTAGGCGGGAGCTAGTGGGAGTATTCATGGGTAGCTTGACTGTGGGGGTTGTGGTAGGGGAGTGGAGGTTATTGGGTGTGGGTGGGCCAGGGTTGGGATGAATGTCCATGTGTTATAAGGTTATAGTGACAGGATATTCTGAGCTTTAGGAGTTTGTTTATAAGCTTTATATAGTCTGTCTTTAGGATTATGTTTTGTGGCTGTACAGGGGTGGTATTTTATAGAGGGTGGTATGTATGGTGTGCTGGGAAAGTTAGTGTTATGTGTGAAGTCGTGGGTGTCTGACCATTTGGGTAGTGAATACCATGGTCAAGTATTTGTTCGTAGGCAGTGAGATGGTAAAATAGAAACAGTATAGACAGTGAGATGGTAAAATGGAAACAGTATAGGCATTTGGGTAATTGGTGTTTTTTTTTTTTTTTTTTGTTTGTTTTGTTTTTGCTTGTTTGCATTTGATAGGGGGCGGGCCAAATTTGATGGCTGACCATGCTAACAGGGTGTGAAAGAATGAGAGAGAAGGAAATGGGTTAAGAGGGCAGGTTTGCTCAATAATTTGAGAGGTGCTGATTGGTACTTAGGAGGGGAATGGCAAGGGAGTTGCAAAGTCTGGTTTTAAATTTAGCACTAGTGGGGGCGGGTGGTATTTGGGGGCAGGGAGCGCGGTTATCACTGACAAGTTACCTTGGGCTTTTGGTTTGATTTGTATGTAAGCAATGTTTTTGGCTGTACTTTTAATTTGTTTTATTCTTTTTTAATTTTACACCAATTTTCATGCTAATTTTAATTGGATCCTAGCAAATGTAGTCAATAAGGAGGGAGCGAAATTACTTTACCAAATTAAAAAGTAAATGCTTGGGACTGGAACACAGAGTGTAAGGCTGATTTCAAAGTAGTATAGCCCAGTCTAGTGGCAATTGGCGAGATCCCTTCACTGTTGTGCATACGCCATTAAGCCTCAACAGTTTACAAAAACTAAATTGTAGTTCACCAGTTGCAGTTGAAAAGCTGGAGGGAGTCGGGTTCTTGCTTCCCAGAGGTTTTAAGATAGCCAGCTTCAGTGGTGAAGGTAGAAATTGCTTTATGCAGTGAATCCCAGGTTGGGGGGGGGGGTCACTCGGGGAAAGAAACCCGTGCAAACTGAAAAATAAAGGTAAATAAGGCAGAATTAGCGTATTAGCGCAAAGTTTACAAGAATGTGAAGTGGAGAGCATGCAAGGAATAGAGCTGGAGAGTAAAATTAATTATATTGCATACATTATAATTACAATTGATTTACAGTGCATACAGTATCAGCTCTGTAAAACCACAGACCAACAGCAGTAACATACAGCCTCTTAAGTCCAGTAACATTTTCGCTGGGAAAGCCAGGATTACTTTTGATTCTAAAAAGAGGCTTGGGGATTTCTTACTCCTGCCCCAACACAGGCCTTTAGCTATCCCTCCTGTACTAGACATTGTTGATGATGCCTTTTTGGAGTCTAGCTCGACTTCTGACTCTCCACCTCCTGCTCCTAGAAAACCTGATAGATATTACAGGGTTCCTGACTCTCAAGTTCCTTTTTAAAAATCTTACTGTGGATCCTGAGACTATTTCACAGGGACCCAAGGCCATTAAGGCTACTACTGCCAAAAATCCTACCCCCTCTGATAGAGACTCCATTGCGCTGGATAGATAGGGTAAGAAGGTATACACTTCTGCAACCTTTGCCATTAGGGCCTTAAACTGCCAGTTTCATATGTTAAAAGTGTCAGCAGCATATTATTGGACTGCTTAAACAGAAAATTGTTAATTCCTGACTGTGCTGAAAATAAGGATTTATAGGATTTAATGCATTCTGCTGAACAAGTTGGAAAACATACTTTGCAATGTGGTTTTGATTCACTAGAGGCATCTTGCAGGGCTGCTGACACTGTCTGTACTTTGGAAGGCATGTTTGGCTTAAGGAGCAATCTTTGCCAGATCATGTTAAAGCTAAATTGCTGGATGCCCCCTTAAATCAGGACCGCCTGTTTGGCAACAAAGTAGAAGTTCTTTTAAAAAAAAAAAAAAAAAAAAAAAAAAAAAGCTAAATCTATGCAAACTGATTTCCTACAAGTACAGCCTCCAAGATTTAGTAGGCATTGGTCCTCTAAGAATTGGTCCTTCCTGCCTCTTCCAGGCCTTCTCAGTCTAAACTCAGAACCAGCAGAACACCCAGGCTTCAGTCCCAGGGTACGCACAGGACTAAGCAGTGGGGGGCTCCCACTTCCAAATCGGGGAGTAGTAAGACCCCCCCCCCCCATGGTAAACTGTCTCCGTGACTTAAACGTTAAAACTTCCAAGCACTTCTCAAGTAACTGCTCCTTTAGGGGGAAAGATTGCTCTGCAGGCAAATAACTGGGAACTCCTTACCCAGGACAAATGGGTTTTAAATATAGTTTCCCAAGGATACAGATTTCACTTCCACATGTTACCAACCCCCAAACGGTTGGCCAGATCTATCCCCAAATCAGTGGGCAGAGACTCAAAAGAAAGTACTCTGTCTCAAGCATAAAGGCTATTCAGACTGTACCAGAAGTGGAAAAGGGACAAGGTTTCTACTCGAGACTTTCCTGGTACCCAGAAAAGACAACTCCTGGCATCATATCCTGGACCTTTCTATCTTAAAACACCTTTTTGGTGATTCCAAAATTCAAGATGCTAACTCTTCACCAGTTGCTTCCTATGTTAGGCAACACTAGATTTAAAGGAAGCCTACCTGCACATGATACCTACGCTTCAAAGCAGGCTACATGCACTATCCGTTTTCTGCACTGCCCTTTGGCTGATCTACTGTGCCCAGAGTATTCACAAAGTGCCTAGCTCCAGTCATTGCATTTTGCAGGCAAAGAAATATTCAAATATACCCATACCTGGCAATTGTCTAATTCAGGCAGAAAGCCAGAACATGCTTTGAATCATCTGGCATCTGTACAAAAGGTGCTAACTTGTCTGGGGTACACCATAAACGAAAATAAATCACATCTGGTACCCTGTCAGCAAGTTGTATTCCTGGGAGCAAGCTTGAACACAACTTCCCAGATGGCTTTCCTCACGTCAGAGAAACAAATTTTATTTGACAAATTACTTCAAACTAATACCCACAAAAACCCTGCTATCTTCAGGGCAAATACTGCAAGCCTTGGGGTTTGTGGCCTCCTGCATTCTAATTCCATATGCAAGACTGCACATGAGGAAACTCCAATGGCATCTAAAAAGCCTATGGTGTCAACATTTTCAGGATCTAGAAGCAATGATTCCCATTGTATCTTGCCTACGGTTAGAGTTCCGTTTGGTGGGCAGAGGCCTGCCACCAAAACAAGAGACTACCATTCATTTTACACCCTGCTGCCCAAACCATAACAGATGCATCAGACTATGCATGGGGGGGAGGGGGGGATCACCTGGGAGGGAAGTGCATTCAGGGCAAATGGAACCAAAGTCAAATGCACCTGCATATCAGTCAAAAAGAAATGTTAGCTGTACAGACTGCTCTGACGGCCTTCAAGGAC